>NC_082731.1:33418085-33621972 GCF_030144855.1 Hypanus sabinus
TAACTGTAAACAGGATCAATGAACAATATTTATAGAATGGTAACTGTAAACAGAATCAATGAACAATATCTATAGAACAGTAACTATAAACAGGATCAATGAATGACAATATCTATAGAATAGTAACTGTAAACAGGATCAATGAACAACAAAATCTATCGAACAGTAACTGTAAACAGGATCAATGAACAACAAAATCTATCGAACAGTAACTGTAAACAGGATCAATGAACAGCAATATCTATAGAACAGTAACTATAAACAGGATCAATGAACGACAATATAGAATAGTAACTGTAAACAGGTTCAATGAACAATATCTATAGAACAGTAACTGTAAACAGGATCAATGAACAATATCTATAGAACGGTAACTGTAAACAGAATCAATGAACAGCAATATCTATAGAACAGTAACTGTAAACAGGTTCAATGAACAATATCTATAGAACAGTAACTGTAAACAGGATCAATGAACAAGAAACTGTGCTAATGCAAACATAAATAATTAGCAGGAAATAACAAGATAAAGAGTCCTTAAAGTGAGACCATCGGTTGTGGGAACACCAGAAATAGAATGAATGTAGTTATCCCCTTTTGTTCAAGAGCCTGATGGTTGAGGGGTAGTAACTGTTCTTGACCCTGGTGGTGCGAGTCCTGAGGCCTCTTGTACCTTCTTGATGGCAGCAGCGAGGAAAGAGCACGGCCTGTGTGGTGAGGGGCTCTGATGATGGATGCTGCGTTTCTACAGCAACGTTTCATGTAGATGGGCTCAATGGTTGGGAGGGTTTTACCCATGATGTACTGGGCCGAATCCACTACCTCTCTCCTATGAGAATGCTTTTTCTCCAGACCTTTTCCTGTCCACCTGGCTTCACCTATCACCTTCCAGCTGTCCTCCTTCCCCTCCCCTCCCCCAGCTTTATTCTGGTGTCTGCCCCCTTCCTTCTCATTCCTGAAGAAGGGTCTGGGCCCCAATCATTGACTTATCTATTCACTTCTATAGATGCTGTCTGACTGCTGAGTTTCTCCATCATTCTTTGTGTGTAATGCTGAGGCTTTATAACACGTTGGTCAGACCACACTTTGACATTGTGAGCAGTTTAGGGCCATTTATTTAAGAAACGGTGTGCTGCCATTGGAGAGGTTCCAAAGGAGGCTCACAGGAGTTATCATGGGAAAGAAAGGGTAGCTGTTCGAGGAGCGTTTGATGGCTCTGGGCCTGTGTTCACTGGAGTTTAGAAGAATGGTGGGAGGGAGGGGACTTCATTGAAACTATCAAATATCGAAGGGCTTAGATAGAGTGGATGTGGAGAGGATGTTTTCTATAATGGAGGAGATTTAGGAGCAGAGGGCACTGACTGAGAATACAAAGGTGTCCACTTAGAACAGAGGTGAGGAGGAATCTCTTTAGCCAGAGGGTGATGAATCTGTGGAATTCATTACCACAGATGACAGTAGAGGCCAGATCATTAGGTACAGGTGTTCCCCCCCCCCCCACCTTTACAAAGGTAGAGCATTCCTATGAAACCTTTCTTAAGCAGAAATGGCGTAAAACAAAGAACCATTAATTTATGTGGGAAAATATTTCGTAAAAGCGAAAATCCTCTTTGTAATGCAAAAACAGGTTACTAATGTAGGTATTTTGTAAAAGCGAAGTAGCGTAAAGTGAAAATTCGTAAAGCAAGGGACACCTGTATATTTAAGGTGGAGGTAGATAGGTTCTTGATTAGTAAGGGGTGCCAAAGGTTTTGGAGAGAAGGCAGGAGACTGGGGTTGAGAGAGATAATAAAATAGCCATGATGGAATGGTAGAGCTATTGTTCCCTCTAAAATGCGCAGATGCACAGCCTCATGGTGACTGAAATGCTCCCGTGCACATATCCTTTGTCGCTGCACTCCTGGAATTTGCTCTTAAATGATGTTAATATAATTGTGGAATACCCTGTAATTAATTATGTGTTAATGAATATAGTCCATACATTTTCTAAATAATTGATATATGACAACCTGTACTTTGAAACATTTCAGTGCTTCAACGTATTTACATTGTCAGTGTTTCAAGTTTCAAAACTGTTACAAATTGTAATATTAAACACAGAATGGAACTCAGTAGCTCGTTGTTAATAAACTGCCAGCCCACTGAATGGTGACGTTGTAATATGCATATTACAAAACAAAACATATTTAAAGTGCTGTGAAGCCTTCAGGCTGTGTGAAAAGTTCCCGCTCAGAGCAATGGTTGGTCTGCACACCTGTATAAAAACGAATTAGAGGGAACATTGGGCAAAGCAGACTGAGTGGCCTAATTCCACTTCTGTGTCTTTTGGTCTAAGTTGGTGCTAGGAGTCATGGAGGGTTGTTTTTCAGGTTGGAGGCTTGTGGCCTGGGGTGTGTCACAAGGATTGGTGCTGGGCCTCCTGCTGTTTGTCACCTCTGTAAACAATTCGGATGAGAATGCATTTGCTATGGTCAGTATGCTTAGAATTGACACCAACACTGGTGGTGCAGTGGACAGTGAAGAGGACATCTTAAGGTTACAAGAGGATCCGGATCAGGGATTCCCAACCTGGGCTCCACCAACCCCTTGCTGAATGGTATTGGTTGTGGCATTAAAAAGGGGTTAGTGTCTAGGGGTTCCCAACTGGGGAAGGCGGCCAAGAAATGGAAGATGGAATTTAGCCCAGTCGGATGTGAAGTATTGCAATTTGGGAAGTTAAACTAAGGCAGCACCTTTCACAGGGAATGACAAGGCCCCGGTGAGTATTGTGGAACAGGGAGACCGAGCAGTGCGGTGACTTTGTTCCCTGAAAGTAGTGACACAGTTGGAGACCAACATGCTGATGCAATTACGAGGAGGGCCGGCCAGCAGCTATGTTTCATTCAGAGTTTGAGGAGATACGGTGTGTCGCTAGCAAATTTCTATAGATCTGAGGCGACTGGTTACATCACCATCTGGTGTGGGGGTCCCAATGCACAGGATCGGGGTGGGGGGGGGAGCTGCAGAAGGTTGTAAACTCAGCCAGCTCCATCGTGGGCACTGGCCTCCCCACCACTGAGGACATCTTCAAAGACGGTTCTTCATGAAGGAAGCAGTGATCGTGAAGAACCCACATCACTGGGGCATGCCCTCGTTTCATGGTAGTGAAGAAGGCTTCTGTTACTTTTGCCTTCATGAGACGGGACATTGAGTTTGAGATTTGGGAGATCATGTGAAAATTATACTAGAGTCTGGTGACACCATCCTTGGACACAACAAAGTTCAAGGTAAACTTATTATCAAAGAATACAAAAGGAAGGAAATAGTAATAATAACTAAGCAATAAATATCGAGAACTTGAGACGGAGGGTTCCACACTTGGAGTATTGTGTACAGCTGTGATCTCTGAGATACGGAAAGGATGGCATTAAGCTGGAAGGGGTGCAAAAAAGATTCCGAAGAATGTAACCAGGACTGGCGGACTTGAATTATAAGGAGAGTCTAGATAGTCTGGGACCTTTTCCATTCGCTTGAATTCTGAAGAACAGAAGGAATCTCTTCACTGTATTCTGTGATGAATCCCTCGCCATGGGAGAGGATTCCAAAAGTTCACCACTCCATGAGTGAAGAAATATCTTATTGTGATGTAAGAGGCTATTCAACCCGTCTGAGTCAGTACTATCTCTTGGAGCAATACCATGACTTCCACTCCCCTACTTATTTCCCAGAAACCTATTCTCCTGCACACACTCATCACCTCCTCCTGCGACGCTGGGAGTAGTCCACAGTTGAGCTGCTAAACAGGGGGTATTTGGATGCAGGAGGAAACAAGAGCAGACTCCACACAGACAGCACCTGAGGCCAGGATTGATTGATTGATGACTGGGATACCACACGGAATAGACCCTTCCAGCTGTGCCACTCAGCAACCTCTGATTTAACCCTCGTCTCTGTCACAGGACAATGGCCAACTACCTACTAATCGGTACGTCTTTGGACTTGGCAGGAAACAGGAACATCCGGAGAAAGCCTACACATCCCACAGGGAGGACGTGCAGAGACTCCTTACGGTTGATGTCGGAATTGAACTCCGAGCTCCGCCCCGAGGGGTAATAGTGTCGCACTAACCGCGGCATCCGACAGAACCTGTGCTAGGCTTGCCTTCCGTTTACAGGAGCACTGTGCGTGTACCATGAGTGCTTCACGCCTCTGGTGCGTCCTTGGCTGTCATGTCGTGACTTCCACGGGTGACCTGCGGTCGGAGGGTGAGACCAGTCACTGTTGTCAGGGGTAGGACTTTGCTCTCGCTCTCTGTTCTGCCCACTTTGGAACTGAGACACCCCGCTGTCAAGGGTGTAGACACAGAAAGACACTGGAAGAAAGGCCGGCAGTATCATGAAGGATCCCACCCACCCTGATGCACTGGAAAACAAATTTTTTCCTCAGAATTTTTGTTTTGTTTATGATAGACTGCTTGAAGATGAACACAAATATCATTTCAGACTACTTGTATCACGTAGGAATTTGGAGAAACAACAAATTAACTTTTATTGAATATAATGGGTTTAATTGCATAATAGTGCTGATACTTTGCAGTAGTTCAGCTTAGTTAAAAATATTTTGTTAATGATTTTCATTTGTACTCAGTGTCTGAGGCTTCTCGCATAAGTGTCCAACAATAATTCGCCAGCATTGATGGATTCCAGTTGCCCTGGTATCTTTTCTCCATGACTGCAATGTCCTGGTGAAACCTTTCACCGTGCTCGTCACTGACAGCGCGAAGATTTGCAGGGAAGAAGTCTAAGTGGGAAGGCAGAAAATGAATCTTTAGTGACATGTTGCACTTCATGGTTTTGTATGCTTGAAGCATGTTTTCAACCAGCTGCATGCAGTTTGGTGCTCTGTAGATGCCGAGAAAAATTTCAACAACTTCCTTGAGTGCCTTCCATGTGATTTTCTCCGGTCCCACTAGAAATTCTTCAAATTGCCTGTCATTGATGACCTGTTTGATTTGTGGACCAACAAAAATGCTTTCCTTAATCTTGGCATCAGTTATTCTGGGAAGCATCTGTCTCAAATATCAAAATCCTTCATAGAAATTTTTGTGCCTGGTGATAGCAAATTCCATCCTTACAGTCCTGAACTCTAATTATTACTAAAACCTCTCCTGCCATGCAGTAGCCATGATTGGACAAGATAGGAAATTTTCCAGTTTGCATTGACTTGAATTATGAATTGAAATAATAAACATATGTTTATTAAAAATGGTGTGTGATAGGGAAATTTCATGGTGATTTTCATGATCAGTAGCCCAAAATTCGTAAGATACACCTAAAGGTATTCAGGAAGCAAAATCTTTGTTGTCCAGTGTTTGTCCCTCTTCCTAGGAGTCTGTGAATAGAGGCTACACACTATTCACAGACTCAGAAAAAGTTACTGCTCTCAATCCATTGGACTGATCAGCTCTTCCACCCACTAACCTACCCTAACAACCCCATCACCAGCACAGACACATCACCCAGTGTCACTTTATGTACATACAATCAGTCTTTGGATATAACACTTACCTGTACATTGGAATTTATAAGATTACTTTTATATTAATATTTATTGTGTTCTTTATGCTCATTACATGTTTGTTTTATGCTGATCGGGTCTGGAGTAACAATAATTTTGTTCTCCTTTACACTCCAGTACTTAAGAGTGACAATAAGTAATCTTGAAACTACAGGAAGCATGCAAACAAGGTTGAAAGTGTGCAGAGAAAATTTACAATGATTTTTTCTTACAACCTGAGTTGTAAGGAAAGATTGAATAGGTTAGGACTTTATTCCTTGGAGCATAGATGATTGAGGGGAGATTTGATAGGGGTATGTAAGATTATGAGGGTTAGAGATAGGGTAAATGCAGGCAGGCTTTTTCCACTGAGGTTGGGCAGGACCTCAATCAAAGGTCATGGGTTAAGGGTGAAAGGTGGAAAGTTTAAGGGGAACATGAGGGGAAACTTCTTCACTCAGAGGGTGGTGAGGGTGTGGAACGAGCTGCCAATGCAAGTGGTGCAAATGAGCTCGATTTCAAGAGAAGTCTGGTTAGGTACACGGATGGTAGGGGCATGTATGGCAATGGTGCAGGTTGATGGGAGTGGGCAGTTTAAATGGTTCCAACATGGACCAGATGGGCCGAAGGGCCTGTTTCTGACTGTACTATTCTCTGACTCTAAGACTTTAGTCTCGAATCAAACATCACCTAAGTTGCAGTACTGCACAGGGTGCAGGAAATAGATCAAGTAACACACAGAATGCTGGAGGAGCTCAGTAGGTCAGGCAGCACCCACGGGGAGAAATGTGCAGTCGACATACCGGGCTGAGACTGTTCATCAGAACCCTGCCCCACTCCAGAATATCCTCCCAATGGCTGGCACCTTCCCTGACTCCCCCCCCCCCCCCCCCCCAAGGACCAAATGTCTTTCAGTTCCTCTCGGACTGAATGGCGGAAAGGCACAGACACCTGAGCGGCCCAAAAGGAAATGGAGTTTTTTTGCTTGTTCTGCCGCGCAATCTTGGCACTGGAAAGTGTGGCGACACTTGTGGGCTGCCCCCCTGCACGTCCCTGGGTCGTGTTGGCTGTTAAACGCAAACAACCCCTTTTTTTTTCTGTACGTTTCAACGTACGAATAGTAAATAAATAAATCGGGATATGAGCAATATGCTCAAAATGCTGAAGGAGGACAGCAGGCCAGGCTGCATCTGTGGAGAATTGTCCAGTCGATGTTTCGGGCCGAGGCAGGCCTAAAACATTGACTGTACTTTCTTTCCACAGATGCTGCCTGGCCTGCTGAGTTCCTCCAGCATTTTGAGGATTTCCAGCATCTGCAGATTTTCTCTTGTTTGAAATTGGAACCTGAATCTGCGTGGCATGGCAGAAGCATTCCAGTGCCGTGCAGCATGACTGTGCCCCCAAGGTTCCTGTGTCCCCGGGCATCCCCCGTGTGTTACCCCTGCTCCCTCCAGTGTCTTCAGCTGAAAGCCCGAGACCACAGATGTAAGAGGGCTGTTTACTCTCTGTCATTATTTCCAGTGGTAGGGGATTCTAGGACAAGAGGGCATGACTTCGGGATTGAAGGACGTCCTTTTAGAACTGAGATGCAGAGAAATTACTTTAGTCAGGGGTGGTAAATCTGTGGAATTTGTTGCCACGAGCGGCTGTGGAGGCCAAGTCATTGGGTGTATTTAAGGCAGAGATAGATTGGTTCTTGATTAGCCAGGGCATCAAAGGGTATGGGGTGAAAGCAGGGGAGTGGGGGTGACTGGAAGAATTAGATCAGCCCATGATTGAATGGCGGAGCAGACTCAATGGGCCGAATGGCCTACCTTATCTTCTGTATCTTATGGTTTTATCTCTGATCCGGATGGCATCAGGAATGTTTAGAACAGTTAATGATGGTCCGAAGTTAAAGAGGGCATCTGAATTCCAGCTGAGTGTTTTAAACCAGAGAGCGAGAGGGGTGGGTCTTCATATCAAACTCATAGTCATGGGCATAACCAGCTGGAGAACGTGTGTTTGAGGGTCATCTTGTGGACGAGGAGCGGGAATGAACATAAGAAAGGGAGCATTCAGTCCTGTGAGTGTGTTCTTCCAGTCAATGGGATCACGTTGGCAACTGCAGTCCATAGGTTGTTGGAATAGCTCAGTGATGGGAGTGGTGAAATGATCCCCTCTGGTTCAAGAGCCAGAGGGGTAGTAACTATTCCTGAATCTGGTGCTGTGGGTCCTGAGGCTCCTGCACCTTCTTCCCGGCGGCAGCAGTGAGAAGAGAGCATGTCCTGGGTTGTGGGGTCCCTGATGATGGACACTGCTTTCCTGCCACAGCGCCTGCCAAGTGTGTGTGGCAGCAGTTGCGGACTGCCCCGCCACATTGGTTGTCCGTGCAGACAGTGGATTTCAGTGTATGCTTTGATGTACACCGTGATAAAATCAGAATCTGTATCTGTTTGTGGAGGGATCGCAGAACCCTTGACCTTGGCCCATGAAGATACAACTCCTCCAGTGCTGGATAAGAGACAGGAGAATGCCATGGGCTGGAACAGGACACTCGTCAGGAGTCTGATCACTCAATGGTTTAGGAACAGCTTCTCCTCCACCATCAGATTTCTGAATTGTCCATGAATTTAAGAACATAAGAAATAGGAGCAGAAGTCAGCATCTGTCGAGCCTGCTCTGCCTTCAATAAGATGATGGCTGATCTGGCCATAGACTCATATCCACCTACCTGCTTTTTCCCCATCACCCTTAATTCCCATACGATGCAAAAATCTATCCAACTTTGTCTTAAATATATTTACTGAGGCAGCCTCCACTGCTTCATTGGGCAGAGAATTCCACAGATTCACCACTCTCTGGGAAAACCAGTTCCTCCTCATCTCCGTCCTAAATCTACTCCCCCGGATCTTGAGGCTACGTCCCCTAGTTCTAGTTCTCACCTACCAGTAGAAACAACTTTCCTGCCTCTATCTTATCTATCCCTTTCATAATTTTATGTTTCTGTAAGATCTCCTCTCACTACCTCATCATTCCTTTGTGAAACACACAAAATGCTGGAGGAGCTCGGCTGGTCAGGCAGCGAAACGAATAGATCGTTGACGTTTCAGGCCGAGACCCTTCATCGAGACTGGGGAGTGGGGGGGGCGCGGGACGCCAGACATTTACCATTCTGGATCTTAGCTGCTTATTCATTTCCGGCATTTTGTTTGCATTGCTTTGGATTTCCGGCATCGATAACAATGCAGGGTAACGAGTAAAGGTGTGAGGCAGGTAAAAGTAATAAGGTGCAATATGGTAACAAGGTGGATTGTGAGGCCAAGAGTCTGTCTTATTGTGGAAGAGGTCCGTTCGGGAGTCAGATAAAGCTGTCCTTGAACCACTAGAACGTGCTTTCAGGCTTTTGTTATCTTACACCTCATCGGCCAGTCATTGGGGATACTTACGGCAGAAGTTAGTCATATCATGAAGGGATGCGGGCTGAAAGCAGGAGTTTGGGGCTGAGAGGGAGATGGATTAGTCCTGGTGAAATGGCGGAGCAGACCTGATGGGCCAAATGGCCTAATTCTGCTCCTGTGTCTTACGGGGAGAGGAGAGAATGTCCGGGGTAGCTGGCATCTTTAATTCTGCGAGCTGTTTGTAGTTTTTTTTTGTGTATGGTTACACGCAGAGCAGTTGCCACAACAAGTCACAGTGCATCAATAAAAATTGGTCAGACTGGACGGGGGACACGTCAAATTATTGAGCTTCCTGAGGAAGTAGAGGTGTTGGTGAGGTTTCCTTCCCCATTTATCTTTGAAAAGTTATACTGGGTTCACTGAATCTGTCACCAAAAACACTCACAAATTCCTACCGAAGAAGAGCATTGTAACTGGCTACCTCACCGTCTGATGCGGGGCAAAGGATCGAACTAAGCTGCAGAGGGTTGTAAAATTAGTCAGCCACCTCATGGGCATTAGCCTCCATGGTATCAAGGACATCTGCGAGGAGCGGTGCCTCAAAAAAGGCAGCGACCATCTTGAACAAAACAAAAGAGATGGTTGTTGACCTCAGGAGGGCACGGAGCGACCACTCCCCGCTGAACATCGATGGCTCCTCAGTAGAGATCGTAAAGAGCACCAAATTTCTTGGTGTTCACCTGACAGAGAATTTCACCTGGTCCCTCAACACCTGCTCCATAGCAAAGAAAGCCTAGCAGCGTCGCTACTTTTTGCGAAGGCTGAGGAAAGTCCATCTCCCACCCCCCCCATCTTCATCACATTCTACAGGGGTTGTATTGAGAGCATCCTGAGCAGCTGCATCACTACCTGGTTCGGTAATTGCACCATCTTGGATCGCAAGGCCCTGTAGCGGATAGTGAGATCAACTGAGAAGATCATCGGGGTCTCTCTTCCCGCCATCACGGACATTTGCACTACACGCTGCATCCACAAAGGAAACAGCATTATGAAGGACCCCGCACACCCCTCATACAATCTCGTCTTCTTCCTGCCGTCTGGGAAAAGGCTCCAAAGCATTTGGGCTCTTATGGCCAGACTATGTAACAGTTTCTTCCCCCAAGCTATCAGACTCCTCAATACCGGAAGCCTGGACTGACACCTTGCCCTACTGTCCTGTTTATTATTTATTGTAATGCCGGTACTGTTTTTGTGCACTTTATGCAGTCCAGTGTAGGTCTGTGGTCTAGAGTAGCTTTCTCTGTTTTTTTTTATTATTACGTAGTTAAGTCTAGTTTTTGTACTGTGTCATGTAACACCATGGTCCTGAAAAACTTAGTCTCATTTTTACTATGCACTGTCCCAGCAGTTACGGTCGAAATGACAATAAAAGTTGACTTGACTTGAAGGACTTCCACAACCCAGGATGTGCCCTCTTCTCACTGCTACCATCAGGAAGGAGGTGCCTGAAGCCACATGCCCAGTGATTCAGGAACAGCTTCTTCCCCTCTGCCATCTGATTTCTGAATGGACGTTGAACCCCTGAACACTACCTCCCTACTTTTTTATTATCAATATTTTGTTCTGCACTACTTAACTATTTAAACCCAGGCATCCTGTTCATATTCTATACCTTCACAGTACGGTCCGGGTCAATTTTGACCAGGCCCAGGAATCCCCTCATAACAAGTGTCTATACCAAATTTTGAACCACAGATCTATTTAGAATGTATAAATAGCCTATCTGACATTAATAAATGAGTGATTAATCCTTAATTAATGTTACAGAGATCTAAAATCCATTTCAATAGATATGGGTCAAATTTGACCCGGAACAGCCTCAGTGTACAACAATTTGTAGCAGCTGTACGAAAGTATAACATTTTAAAATATTTTCATTGTAGCGCATTTTGTGTCACTATAGGAAGAGTCATTAAATTTCGGCTAAAAAAATGGGTTTTAGTGTGTTTTTAATGCTGTGAAATGTCAAAACGGGTCAAATTTGACCCAAAGGGTCAAAGGGTAAGGGTTAATATATTTATACTTACTGTAGTTCAGTTTTTTTCTATAATTATCACGTGTTCCATTGTACTGCTGCCGCTAAGTTAACAAATTTCACAGCATGTGCCGGTGATCTCATACCTGTTTCTGATCCTGATCTGCTGATGTTAGTTTCCCAGGTGCCGACTGGCCTCCTCACTGAACACCATGTTACCTCACACCTGCAGCCCTCCTGCTAATTACTGACTGGCCAGCCGCGCTCAGGTCTCACAAAAGAGTTGTTTAAAATAGAAGTGCTTAAAATAGCTCTCTCAGCTGCTCGAGCACGGGTGTTGTTTTGCAGCTACGCAGCTTGGGGTCTTGCCTCTGTGGCTTCCTCCCACTCGCCGGAGCCGCTGTGCATTTAGAGGCGCAGTGTTTGAGTGGGAGGAAGTCCTGCTATTTTCAGAAGCGGCCAAGGAGGATTCCATAGCCTGGCATTTGTCAGTTGACCTCAAATACCAAAGTAAATTTTATTATCAAAGTACATATGATTCATTTTCCTGCAGGCCTACTCAGCAAATCTATAGAATAGTAATTGTAACAGGATCGCTGCTGGGACCCCTCTTCTGCTGGGGAGGGAGACTGTGTGGCGGCCTGTCGCTGTGCCCAGAGGGTAGGCCTCTGCGTTCAAGCTGTGTGTCTCTCTTTCGATGATATCGGAGGATGTTGGTGGGATTCTGCACTGATGGATTGGGCTAAGGCCTGTGGACTTCTTCAGTGTTTTTGCCCCTTGTTTTTTTGAGCGAGAGAGAGGGGGGGGATTGGGGGCGATGTTTTTGTTGCATTTTGTGTGGGGGAGGGGGCATTTTGGGGGTCAGTGACTGTGTTGCTGTTCCCTTATTTTTGCGCGGGGGGGTGGGTTTACTGCTTCTCTTTAAACGACCTCCGTGGTTTGGTCTCGTGGCTGTCTGGAGAAGACTAATCTCAGAGTTGCGTACTGCATACGTACTTTGATCATAAATGAAGACAACCTAGCTAGGCCGTTCAACCAGAGTGCAGAAGACAACAAACTGTACAAGGAACAATAATGTAAACAAATAAGCAATCCTTTATTTCAAAGGGAAATTACAAGCTGCAGGCTGCAATGAGAGTGATTCAAAAGAGGTACATTTAAAAGAATTTTGGACCAGTTTTCTGCCGCCCAAAGAAGACTGTTGATGCCCTCATGAATATTTTACTTCGAATCATGTGGATTTAAAGAGATTAGCTTTATTTGTCACACTAATGTCGAAACAGAGTGAAACCAAAATGCGTCTCTTTGCATCAACGACCGACATTGGTGTTGTTTGTTAAGGTTGATCCTAGAACTGTGCTGGGGGCAACATGCGAGTCCACAACTCACTAACCCTAGCCCTGACTGTATATCTTTGGATATGAAGGAGTAAGCTCACGTGTTCAGGGGGAAAACGTGCAAACTCTCAACAGGCGGCAGCGGGAATCGAACCTCCGTGGACAATCGCCGGCAAATGCCCTAACCGCTACGCTACCCGTCAGCTTAAAAATGGTCAGCAACAAACACAGATAGTATTGGATAAACTCCAACGAGACTGTTGCAACGTGAACAGAGAGACCCAGCTAGCAAATACAAAAGTAGTCACTTATTCAGTAAACACACACACACACACACACACACACACACACACACACACACACACACACACACACACACACACACACACACACACTCTCACACACACACACACTCTCACACACACACACACTCTCACACACACACACACACACACACACACACACACACACACACACACACACACACACACTCTTCCCCCACCTTCATGAAGGTTGGTTGCTGAAGCCAGTTGTTCACTGTATTCCCAACTCCAAAGTAGGCCCAAGGCTAATCAGCATCTAAGGTGCGATAGTAGGCTCTGTGAGTGCTACCCTTAACTACAGCTGGTAGGTGCTAAGTTGGTGGTTCAAAACCCACTTCAGACATGAGTACCAAGCTCAAGCAGCTAATCACTGAGTCGCGCAGCATAGAGGATCGGCCTACCATGCCCATGCCGATCTCTTTCCCATCCCCGTGGATCCCACTTGGAGCATTAGGACATGGCCTCGTCTGTTTAACTGTCTGTCTAAATGGCCTGTAAGTGTAGTAATGGTGTCTCATTCCATTAACACAGTAGCACAGTGGTTAGCACAATGCTTAACAATGCAGGCAACCCAATTCCCGCCACTGCTTGTAAGGTGTTTGTATGTTCTTCCCTGTGACCTCGTGGGTTTCCTCCGGGTGCTCCGGTTTCCTCCCACAGTCCAAAGACGTACTGGTTGGTAGGTTAATTGGTCGTTGTAAATTGTCCTATGCTTAGGCTAGGGTTAAATTGGTGGATTACTGGGTGGCATGACTCAAAGGGCTGGAAGGGCCTATTCTGTGCTGTATCTCTTCTGACAGTGAATTCCAATTTAAAACACTCTGTATAATAAACTTACACTTTTCCATAGGTTCACAAAGCCTCTGTCAGTCAGAGTCGACCATGGATGTTGTGTCCTAGCTGTCCAGATATGGAAGCCAGGGCAGTACAATATGGAGAGCAAGCTATTGTCCACGTAGCAAGCTCCCCCTCTCCACACATCTGATGAATCCAAAGGAACGGCAGAGACCGATACAGTTTGATACCAGCAACATCGCAGGAGTTGCCAGTCAGCGTTCGACTCAACGTAGGCACACTAGCTCTGGATTTTTCCCTCAGGGATTACTCCCCATGAGTGGGTTCGGCCGCAAGGCAGGAAAGTTGGATATCAGAGTTTTCCCTCCTAGATAAGCTGCCAACCATGGCTGACGAGTCCCATCAGCCTGAAGTGACAGGTTTTAAGGTGCCAGTAACCCGCCTTTGCCCCTTCTCCTGCCAGTAGAAACGGTTCTGCTGGGCTTAGTAGCTAAGCCATGCGTGAAGGCCGGGAGCTGGACTTGGTTGTCAGAGGCTATTTGAGGCGCACGCCGTTGGGAGAATTTAATAATTAATGGGAGCTTGTCCCCTTTACCAGCCCCAGCTGTAACAACCTTATGGAACCAGATTATTGTCACCAGATGTTCCCAAAGACTGTACAGGAGGAACTTTATAAAGTGCCAACTGAGTGTATGTTGTGAAATGTATTGTTTAGCAGCATCAGTACTGCACAAGGCATGAAATATACTATAAATTACAGTAAGGAATATGTCAAATGTCTGCCCTCTGGATCCAAGGTGGATTTTTAATAAAACAAACTTCCTCAGTTAGCTGCTCAGTCTGAGTCAGAGAGACCTGCAACATAGAAACAGGCCTTTCGGCCCATCAAGTTCTTACTGACTACCAAGCACCCATTTACACTAATTTTAAATTATGCCAGCCCTAACATACTGAGCACAGTGTACACTAAAAGTTGTAAGGGCACCCTAGCTATATACATCTGCCAAAGGCTTTTACAGAGTACTGTCGTAATTTTATTTACTGCTGCCACAAAAAAAAAATTTCATGACATGTGTGATTGATGATAAACCTGATTCTTATATGGGTCTCTGTTGTGGACTGAGAGTGAGAAGGGGACAGTGAGAGGGGAATCATGGTGGGGAAAAGGGGAAGGGAGTGGAAAGCACCAGAGAGACATTCTGTAATGATCAATAAACCAATTATTTGGAATCAAATGACCTTGTCTGGTGTCTCAAGGCTGGGTGTGTCTGCACCTGCACCACCCCCACCCTAGTACTCCTTCTCAGCCTTCCATCCCACACCCCTCCCATGGCGCTCCACCCTCGCCATTCCCAACATCCTTTGCTCCCGCCAGATTTACAAACTTGCTCTCTTTCTCATAGAAACAGATCTTCTGGCCCATTGAGTCCTTGCTAATTTTCAAACCCCATTTACATCAATTTTATTTTACGCCAGCCCTTACAGATTGAACACTGTTATCTGTTAACCAGGCTGCTGTTTCAATGTAGTTAAATGCAGTTTCCTTCTCAGAACCCCCAATGGTGGAGTGACTCTTCCGTACACCAGACCCAGTGTCAGGATCCCATAAATGCCACGCTGTGAATGGGGTGCCTTCTCAATCTTTTTCCCGCAGGCCGAGATTGACTGCTCACCCAGTGAGGCTGTGGTAAATAACACAAGCAGTCACTGTCTTTAAGCGTCTTGCAAGAACGGAGGAGTTGCAAAATTCCATTTGTACATCGGAGCGGATGCAGCCACGTAGTTCATGGTTTCTGCATCCACTGCCCAAGTGACGGGAAACATTGCCCAACACTGGTGTCTCAATAACATGGAAGGAAATCTCTCAGATCAGATCACTGCGAGTACGTCAGGCAGCTGAAGGAGGCCAGCAAGCAAGCTTGCCTTTGTAAACACTTGCTGAGTTTGGAGCGTGCGCTCAGAGGCTGCTTTACCAGCCGCAGGAGGTACCCAGGTGGCAACTGAGTGCCTTTGGCTGCTGTAGCCATCCACTTCAAAGTCCAACGTGTTGTGCGTTCTGCACACGCTGTTGTAACATCTCCTTACTTGAGTTACTGTACCTTCCTGTCAGCTTGAATCAGACTGGCCATTCTCCTCTCACTTCCCTCATTATCAAGGCATTTTCACCCACAGAACTACCACTCACTGGGCCTTATTCGTTTTTGTTTCTCGCACCATTTGCTGTAAAGTCTAGAGCAGGGGTTCCCAACCTGGGGTCCACAGATCCCTTGCTCAGTGGTACTGGTCCAAGCCATAGACTCTGGAGACTGTTGTGCATGAAAATCTCTGAAGATCAGCAGTTTCTGAGATACTCAAACCACCCCATCTGGCACCGACAATTGTTCCACAGTCAAAGTCACATAGATCACAGTGCTTTCCCCATTCTGAGGTTCGGTCTGAACAACAACTGAACCTCTTGACCGTGTCTGCATGCTTTTATGCACTGAGATGCTGCCACACGATTGGCTGATTGGATACTTGCCTTAATGAGCAGGTGTACAGGTGGACATGATAACATAGCCGCTGAGTGTAGATTTGTGTCGTGTGTTTAATTGACCCAGTGTGCAAATTCAGGACTGATGTTGTGCTCACAGTGCTGAGGGAGAGCTGAATTAAATTGACTTTATTACTTACATCCTTCATCTACATGAGGAGTAAAAATCTTTACGTTAGGTCTTTGTGTAAATGCGCAATGTGAAATTTTTAATAAATAGTATGCAGAACAAAATAGTCAATATAACACAGAAATACAGTTGTGTCAGCATGAATTAATCAGTCTGATGGCCTGGTGGGAGAAGCTGTCCCGGAGCCTGTTGGTCCTGGTTTTTATGCTGCGGTACCGTCTCCCGGATGGGGGCAGCTGGAACAGCTTTTCAGAATCAGGTTTAACATCAACAGCATGTGGCATGAAATGTGTTAACTTAGCAGCAGCAGTTCAATGCAATAAATAATATAGAAGAAGAAAAAAAAATAATAAATAAAATAAAACATAATACTAAATAACAAGTAAATCAATTATGTATATTGAATTGATTTTTAAAAATGTGCAAAAACAGAAATGCTATATATTTAAAAAACATGTGAGGTAGGGGTGTGGTTGGAGTGACTCGGGTCCCCAATGATCCTTCGGGCCCTTTTTACACACCCGTCTCTGTAAATGTCCTGAATAGTGGGAAGTTCACATCTACAGATGTGCTGGGCTGTCCACACCACTCTCTGCAGAGTCTTGCGATTGAGGGAGGTACAGTTCCCATACCAGGCAGTGATGCAGCCAGTCAGGATGCTCTCAATCGTACCCCTGTAGAAAGTTCTTAGGATTTGGGGGACCACACCAAACTTCTTCTTCAATCGTCTGAGGTGAAAGAGTTGCTGTTCTGCCTTTTTCACCACACAGCTGGTGTGTACAGACAACGTGAGATCCTCAGTGATGATTAAGTTGAGGAACTTAAAGCTGTTCACTCTCTCAGCCCCAGATCCATTGATGTCAATAGGGATGATCCTATCTCCATTCCTCCAGTAGTCCACAACCAGCTCCTGTGTCGACAGCGCCGATCCCCGGCAACGGCATTGGACCGAAGACCTGCTTGCCCTCTTGGGTAGACTTCAAAAACCCGCATAGCTCAGGTTCGGAGTAGGGTCCTTCCTGACTCACTGCCCGGTAATTATCAGGCACAGAGGAAGCTATTCGGCCCACTAAGCTGGTTCTGACTCCCCCGCAGAACTAGACGATCCACTCTCCCTCCATTTCCCCAGCACCTCGTTGTTTCTGTCGCTGAAAAGCTTTAGTTAAAGATTCACCATGGTAGCAGGCCCTCCTGGCCCAGCGGGCCTATGCCTCCCAATTACACCCACGAGACTGATTAACCTACCAACAAGTGCGTCTTTGGACTGTGGGAGGAAACCCATGCGGTTACGGGGAGAACGGACAAACTACTTTCAGCAGTGGGTATTGAACCAGGGTTTCTGGCGTTGTAAGAGCGTTTTGCTAACTGTCGCATTGCCCTGCTGCACATTTTGTGCAGTGCATTTTCTCTGAGAAACACAGCAGTTAGGGGAATGGCACCTCTGGGCTCAGCCTCCAGTGCAGATGTGATGTCAGGGCTGCCCTGCCATTCATCGGAAGGGGAGGTGAGAGGCATTTCTGTTTGGGGTGCTAGCTATGGTGGATAAAGGAAAGAACTGTGAGCCTAGAAACAAATTTGGACAATTAAGGTGGCACAGTAGCGTAGTGGTCACCACAGCACTTCCCAGTACTGGAGACCCGGGTTCAATTCCCGCTGCGGCCTGTCAGGGGTTTGTACGTTCTCCCCCTGACTGTGTAGGGTTTCCTCCGGGTGCTCCAGTTCCCTCCCACAGTCCAAAGACCGTACTGGTTGGTAGATTAGTAAGTCATTGTAAATTGTCCTGCGATTAGGCTAGGGTTAAATTGGGTTGTGCGGCCCTGTTCTGGGCTGTACCTCGATAAATCAATCATGACAAACCTGGCTGTGAGCACCAACTTTCCAGTTGATCCCAAAACAAATATCTATCATGTACATACATGTGTTTATTTAGGTGTGTTCCAGGATCTCCCAGCTGGATGTATAAAGTCCCAAGGCACTTGGCAACAAGGATAGGAAAGTTGTCTCCGCTTTGGGTGCCCTTGGTCGAGGGATTAGTATTGGCCAATCCTAATCAGACAAAAAGTTCAAAGTAAATTTTATTAGCAAAGTACACAAATGTCACCACATACAACCCTGAGATTCATTTTCCTGCAGATTTTCTCAGCAAATCTGTAGAATAGTAACTATAGCAGGATCAATGAAAGATCAACCAGAGTACAGAAGACAGCAAACCGTAAAATATAAAATATAATAAATATTACAAACAAGATATAATTAACGAGAACATGAGAAATAGAGAGAGTACAGAGGAGATTTACTAGAATGTTACCTGGGTTTCAGCACTTAAGTTACAGAGAAAGGTTGAACAAGTTAGGTCTTTATTCTTTGGAGTGTAGAAGGTTGAGGGTTATGAGGGGGATAGTTAGAGTTGACATGGGTAGGCTTTTTCCATTGAGAGTAGGGGAGATTCAAACAAGAGGACATGAGTTGAAAGTTAAGGGGCAAAAGTTTAGGGGTAACACGAGGGGGAACTTCTTTACTCAGAGAGTGGTAGCTGTGTTGAACAAGCTTCCAGTAGAAGTGGTAGAGGCAGGTTCAATATTGACATTTAAAGTAAAATTGGATAGGTATATGGACAGGAAAGGAATGGAGGGTTATGGGCTGAGTGCAGGTCAGTGGGACTAGGTGAGAGTAAGCGTTCAGCATGGACTAGAAGGGCCGAGATGGTCTGTTTCCGTGCTGCAATTGTTATATGGTTATATGAGGTAATGAGATAAAGTGAGATCATTGGTTGTGGGAACAGCTCAATGGATGGGCAAGTGAGTGTAGTTGTCCCCTTTTGTTCAAGAGCCTGATGGTTGAGGTGTAGTAACTATTCTTGAACCTGGTGATGCGAGTCCAGAGGCTCTTGTACCTTCTACCTGACCATGTATCTGGCCATGTCACATGACTGTGGTCATAGGACGCTGAGGTACCGCAGCGGTTAGTGCAACACTATTACAGCTCGGGATGTGAGAGTTCAGAGTTCAGTTCTGATGTCATTTGTATGTCATCCCCTGGATTTTTCCTGTTTCTTCCCAGAGTCCAAAGAAGTATTGGTTGGCACAGGGGGTCACAACCTGGACTCCACAGACCCCTTGCTTATCAGTACTGGCGCATGGCGTAAAATAGGTCATCCTAGAATGTCTTAGAACGTGAATTGTCGCTGGTCCTTTCTGCACCACTTGGAGCATCAGGCGGCAACCTTGCTGTTTCTTTAGCATTTTTGTTTTTGTCAAGGCCGAGTTGCTAGCTCGATGCCCAACCGAACGCAGATGGAGAGCTTACAAGGAGCCAGCCGGACTCAAACCTGCATAGTAGTTTGAATTCAAAAATCAAGAGTTTATGTTGCAACTTAATAAAACTGTGGTTCGGCCACATCTGGAGTGTTCTGTACAGTTCTGCTCACCCCTCTCTAGGAAGGATGTTGAGGCTTTGGAGAGGGGAGCAGAGGAGGTTGACCAGGATGATGACTGGTTTAGAGGGCGTGAGAGGCTGGACAAACTTGGGCTGTTTTCTCTGGAGCGACGAAGGTCGAGAGGAGATCTGGTAGAGGTTTACGAGATTATGAGAGGCATAGGTAGAGTAGGCAGGGTGTATCTTTTCCCCAGAGTTGAAATGTCTAATGCCACTGAAGGTGAGAGGGGGATGTGAGGGGTAAGTACTTTACTCGGAGAGTGGTGGATGTCTGGAATGGTGGTAGAGGCAAGGGCATTAGAGGCTTTTAAGAGACGTTTGGATAGGCACGTGGATGTGAGGAAGGTGGAGGGATATGGACATGGTGTAGGTAGGAAGCATTTGGGTGTTTTTTATTTGCTTTTCAGCTGGTTCAGCATGACACTGTGGGGCCAAATGGCCTGTTCTTGTGCTGTACTGCTCCATGTTCTGTTCCCACAAATAAGTTAACAAAATATAATTCAAACTGCACGTGAAGTGTGCAGCCCAGGTAAACAGTAAACATTATAGACGTTATGGTGTGGTGGGTTTGTGGCCAAGAAATGTGACCGTCGCATCCCGACAACACAATTGTGTCCATGACAACCTCATTATCCTTGCACAGTCTGTTTAGTTTGTCGTTCACAGTGATTTTATGTCCTTGCACTACTGTGGCAAACAACAAATGTGACGTCAGCTGAGACTGGTAGTAAACTTCATTCTGATTCTGGGATTAAAACCCGGCTAATTGGAGAAGGTGCGAGAGAGTGACAGTGATCTTTTTCCTCCTGGGAGGTGGATTGAACTCCTGAGTCCCCTCTGAGTTAATCAACACCTCGGTCAGTTCTGTTCAGTACTTAAAACCGTAAGACATCGGACAGTATTAGGCCATTCAGCCCATCGAGTCTGCTCTGCTGACGGCTGATCCCCGATCCCACTCAACCCCGTACACCTACCTTCTCGCCATATCCTTTGACGCCCGGATAGATCAGGAAACGATCAATTTCCACTTTCAATATACCCATGGATTTGGCCTCCACTGCAGTCTGTGGCAGAGCCTTCCACAGATTCACTACTCCCTGCATAAAAAAAAATTCCTCCTTACCTCCGTTCTAAAGGGCTGCCCCTCAGTTTTGAGGCTGTGCCCTCTAGTTCTGGATACCCCCATCAGAGGAAGCATCCTTTCCACATCCACACTATCCAGTCCTTCAACATTCGGTAGGTTTTAATGAGATCCCCCCCACATTCTTCTAAATTCCAGTGAGTACAGGCCCAAAGCTGCCAAATATGTTAACCCTTTAATTCCCGGAATCATCCTCCTGAGCCTCCTCTGGACTCTCTCCAATGTCAACGCGTCCTTTCTGAGATATGGGGCCCAAAACTGTTGGCCATACTCTAAGTATGGCCTGACTAAGCCTTAAGAGGAACTGCCTCTGTAAGCTGTTCAGTTGTAGGAGGTGGTCCGGGGCAAATGGAGATGGGCAATAAATGTTGCCCTGCCAGTGACATCACATGTCTCTTCCATGAGTTATAAAATATATTCCTCTGTAAGGGCAACAAAGGCAGCTCTGTGATAAGTAGCTGAGAGGGCAAAATGGGCCAAGGATAATGAGAGGTTGAAACAGAGAGGGGATGCTACGGTTCAGTAGTGGTTGGTGTGACACAGCTTGGAGCGTCAGAGTTCTGAGTTCAATTCTGGTGTCCACTGTAAGAAAGTTTATACGTTCAAAGTTCAAAATAAGTTTTATTATCAAAGTACATACATGTCACCATGTACAACCCTGGGATTCACTTTCAGCAAATCTATGGAATAGTAACTATAACAGATTTAACGAAAGATCAATCAGGGTGCAGAAGACAACAAACTCTGCAAACGTAAATATAAATAAACAGCAAAAACTAATGAGAGCAGGAGATAAGGAGTCCTTGAAGTGAGATCATTGGTTGTGGGAACTTCTCAATGGGTGGGCAAGTGAGTGTAATCATTCCCTTTTGTTCAGGAGCCTGATGGTTGATGGGTAGTAACTGTTCGTGACCGCATAGGTTTCCTCAGGGTGCTCTGGTTTCCTCCCACAGTCCAAAGACATACCGGTTGGTAGGTTAATTGGTCATTGTAAACTGTCCTGTGATTGGGCTAGGGCTTGCTGGACAGTGCATCTCACTGGGCCGCGAGGGCCTGTTTTGCGCTGTATTTGTAAATATAATAGATGAAATAAAATGTGCTTCAGAAAACAGGTACTGGTGTTGGTTTTGTAGAAACAACAATGTGTCTTTGGTATAACGTTAACATCACACGCGGTTAACCCTCTAGTCCCAGGCTGACTCATTCAGTGAGGGGCCACTGGCATCTAATCTTCTACGTGGCAGACAATAAAGAGGCGATTTTTAGCTCTGCAGCTCAATGGAGGCACAGTGTGTGGAGGCCCACTTACAATAGCTGGTCTGACTCGACCACACTGTCCTAACACATCCAGCTGCCACCTCCTGTTCCATCTGCCAGGGTCAGAGGTCTTTCCATAGGTGGGAGCATAGGACAGGAAAATGGCAGGGGATGGGATCCCTTCTTAAATATGTAGGAAGTTTCTCTGATGATGTGATAGAATCACAGAGTGGTATAGCACAGAGCTGGTTTCCGATTCTTGAGTTGGAGAACTCGGGGGGGGGGGGGGGGGGAGGCCGATCAAGGTAATGTGGGAGACTTCTGACAGTGCAAATCAGCTGGTTGTTGTGCTCGTTGTGCTCCCCTCTGAGTAACACCCCTCCGCACCTTTACCGGGGAGAAAGAGAGAGCCTGTGGCCTGTCGAATTGTCTTGTGAACGATCGGTTTTCGTTAGAGCCTGTGGCCTGTCGAATTGTCTTGTGAACGATCAGTTTTCATTAGAGCCTGTGGCCTGTCCAATTGTCTTGTGAACGATCAGTTTTCATTAGAGCCTGTGGCCTGTTCAATTGTCTTGTGAACGATCAGTTTTCATTAGAGCCTGTGGCCTGTCCAATTGTCTTGTGAACGATCAGTTTTCGCTAGAGCCTGTGGCCTGTCCAATTGTCTTGTGAACGATCAGTTTTCGCTAGAGCCTGTGGCCTGTCGAATTGTCTTGTGAACGATTAGTTTTCGTTCTGCAGATCATGGTCTTTCTTGGGAGCTTTGCTATTGCTTGCTTGGAGAGTAGAGGGTGCTGATGCTTTTTGCTGAAGTAAGAGGGAAGGAGAAGGGGCGAGTAGGAGGGGTTTGGGCTCCTAATGTATTTACTGTCGCTCATTGTTTGGAGCACTCATCTATTTCCGTGGATGTCCGTGATGAACGCGAATTTCACCTGGAAGGACTTTGAGGCCCTGAAGGGTGGTGAGGGAGGAGGTGTCGAGGCAGGTGTGGCACTTGTTCCACTTGCAAGGCTGAGTGCCAGGAGTGAGATCAGTGGGGTGGGGGGGGGGGGGGGGGAAGGTGCACTTTGTGCGGAGTTCCTCCAGCATATTGTGTGCGTCTCTCTTCCCGCCATTACACCACGCGCTGCATCCGCAAAGGAAACAGCATTATGAAGGACCCCATGCACCCCTCATACAATCTCTTCTCCCTCCTGCCATCTGGCAAAAGGCACCGAAGCATTCCGGCTCTCACAACCAGACTATGCAACAGTTTCTTCCCCTAAGCTATCAGACTCCTCAATACTCAGAGCCTAGACTGACACCTTACTGCCCTATTGTCCTGTTTATTATTTATTGTAATGCCTGCACTGTTTTGTGCACTTTACTCAGTCCTGGGTAGGTCTGTAGTCTAGTGTAGTTTTTCTCTGTGTTGTTTTTTACATAGTTCAGTCTAGTTTTTGTACTGTGTCATGTAACACCATGGTCCTGAAAAATGTCTCATTTTTACTGTGCACTGTACCAGCAGTTATGGTCGAAATGACAATAAAAAGTGACTTGACATGATCTGGAATTTGTTCATGTTCGGGGGAACTCAGCATGTAGGGAGGGGAATAAACAGTGGACGTTTCAGACCAAGACCCGTCTTCAGAACGAGAAAGGAAGGGGGCGGATTCCAGAACAGCATGCTGACTCTCTGGGTGGACTGGCGGCCAATTACAGTTTTAACCAAAGGCCAGTGAGGCCTTCTCACAGTGGAATGGTTCCTTTCCAGAGTTTTGGCTGACCCCCTTTTCTCAAGGTTTCTCCCCCACCCATTCCAGGCCTCTCCCCTGAGCCATGGTGGCCCCTTCCATGTTGGAAATTCACTGCTCTTAGCCGCTCCCCATAACCCAGCCAGCTCCCACCTCTGGATGGGAGCTTCAGATGGTTCGCCAGTTGGAACTAGGCCTTCGTTGGGTCCTTCAGCCGTCCTCACCCCCCCCAATCTGTTACTTTAGCAGAAGTGTCAACCTATTTAAAGCTAATGGTTTAATTCTTTGTCAGAATTAAAAACAGATGGTAATCAAAATACCGCACCAGTCAGTTGTGATTTTTAAGCACATCGGTGTCATGTGCAGACCATCGTTGGCCACATATCCATGACGCGCCTAAGGCTAATTAGTGACACCGCTAACTGTTGCTTAAAGTGGGTTTAACGCTAGATACACAGACAATCTGCTGGAGGATCTCTGTGGGTCGATCAGGAATTGTGGGGAGGCAGGAATTGTCTTTCTTTTTCAATATTTTTATTATTTTTCACAGAGAAGAATACAGAGTACATGAGGTTATAGAAAGAATAGTACTGAATATATTTTATTTAAATCACACTTGTGATCATAGTACCCTATATTCATAATCAAACACGTACAATTAATTAAATTGTAATTTGAATTTAATAATTTATTATAAAAGAAGAATCTAAACCCACTACCAAGACTGAAGCTGTTTGGTAAAGAAAGAAAGACGGGTAAAAATCCTTATCACATAGTGATTTATGTTATTAGCCAACATCTGTGCTTTAACACCAAATCAAAGGTTTTGAAAGTAGAGGAATTGTCAACATTTCAGGTCAAAACTCCCCTTCAGAAGTCCTGTCCTGAGTGACTGTGCCGACTGTCAAGATGCCGCCGAGCTCCGGTCTTGGTTGTTTTTTTAGGGTTGTAGGGATGGTTTTGGGGATAGAGAGGGGAATTAGGGGCAACAATCCTACTAGATTTTTTTTATAACTGCATGGACCAACCATTGCTCCGAGCAGGAAATTTTTACATGGCCTGAAAACCACGCGACACTTTAAATGTTTTTCTTTGTAAAATGCATAATATGAATATTCAAAACGAAAACTGAGAAATCACCTATTTTATTTATTAATTGAACAGTATAATGAAATACAGTCTAACAAAGAAAATATTTCACATCTTGTTAGCTTAGTCTAATCAGTCTTTATTCCATCTGCGTGGCAACAAAAGCTACGTGCGGTTTTTCAATCACGGTGCGGCTGCGTGCCCGCTCAGCTTAGAGGGATCAGCGAGGGGGTCAGGTTAGGGTTTAGGGGCATGAATATGGGGGAGATCGAGGTCAGTCCACAATCTAGGCTTGTGCTCTGCGCTCAGAGACCAGCCACACGGATGTGTGATGAGGGACGTCCGTGGGCACAGATCAGGCTGGCAGATGAGCTGTGGTTTTGTTGCTGTTGTTCTGAGATTACATTATTCTACAACCGTGGTCGGAATGCAACGTTGGTGCCAAAGTGTTCAAAGTTCAAAGTAAATTTATTATAAAGGTGCAAATATGTCACCATTTGCACACTGAGTTTCATTTTTTTGTGGCATACCCAATAAATCTAATAACCTTAATAGAATCAATGTAAGATCACACCAGCAGGGCGGACGACCAATGTGTAAAAGTCAACAAAGAGTGCAAATACACAAAAAGAAAAAAATAAATAATTATTATTATTTTTATTAAAGAAATGAGCATGCTTTGCTATGGCCATAGCTCAGGTTTTACCGGCTTGAACTGAGGAAATATAAGTACAACAATAATAATAAATAAGCAATAATATGAAATGAAGAGTCCTTGAAATTGAGCCTATAGGTTGTGGAACAGATCAGTAATGAGGCAAGTGAAATTATCCCCTCTGGTTTAAGAGCCTGCTGGTTGAGGTGTAGCAACAGTTCCTGAACCTGGTGGTGCGAGTCCTGAGGCTCCTGTACCTTCTTCCTGATGGCAGCAGTGAGAAGTGGGCATGACCTGGGTGGTTGGGGTCCCTGATGATGGATGCTGACTCTCTGTTCTAGTGTGCTAACACTTGCTGGCTACCCCAACAAATCCTTGGCTTGTGTTTTTTTTAAACTGAATGATGCATTTCTCCGAATGTTTCGATGTATCTATGTTAAACAAATGAATCTGAATCTGTTTTTCGCTTCAGATTCCGGCATCTGCACTCACTTGCCTTCAATCTGGAGTTGTTGTGGACTCCGATGGGTACTCATTGTCTGGTGTTTTTTTCAGGCATTACAATGCAGACACAGCCCAAAGTGAGACGTGGTTCTGTAAGCACACTCTAAATCGAAGTTGTAAGGTGTAAACCCAGATTACAGCTAATTTTCATTCTGCAGATGTGTCCTCAGGGAGCTGTGGTCCAGCTCTAGAGCTGGCTATGGTAAGGCTGCCTACTTCCAAATCAATTTGCACCTTGTGGCTCAAGTGCTGAGGACTCCAGCTACGACGTTGCCTTCACTGGACACTGGAACTACGTTTCCAAGTGCGTGAACCCCTGACCAATCCATAATTAACCCTTTTGTTTCAATCAAATCCCCTCCCACTCTTAAAGTAATCAGGTGCTTTAGGCCATAGGAAGAAACCAATATAATCTTATCAAGTTCAAAAGCTGGCCAGCCGGTGGTGTAGTGGCATCAGCACTGGACTTTGAGGCAAATGGTCCTGGGTTCGAATCCAGCCGGCTTTCCATCCTTGCTTGGTTGAGCGCCGAGCTAGCAACTCGGCCTCGTAAAAAACAGACAAGTGCTAAGGAAACGGCAAGACCATGCTGCCCAATGCATGAGAAGGAACATCAACAACTTCAAAGCAAGTTTATTATCCAAGTGTGTGCGAGTACAATATACGACCCTGAGATTCAAGGGCACTCACAGTGTGAGTCACTGAGAAAGTCAGTGAAAAACTACACACAAGCAAATAAGGTGAGAAAGAAGACAGGCTGTGCAAATACAAAAACAGTAATAATTTTAAATAAATAACAGCCGCAAACATGAGTTGTGGATTCCTTGAAAGTGAGTCTGCAAATTATGGAATCAGTTCAGTGTTGAGCCGATTGAAGAGTTGAGATGAGTTGTAGGGTCCTTGATCGTGAGTCTACAGATTGCGGAATCAGTTCAGTTGTTGAGGTGAGTGAAGTTATCCACATCGGCGCAGGAGCCTGATGTTCGATAACTGTTTCTGAACCTGGTGGTGTGGGACCTAAGGCTCCTGTACTTCCTTCCTGGCCATGGCTGGCCAGTATCAAGGTGTGCCACGCATGGGGAGGTAGACAAGTGTCTCATAGCTGGACAGGACTGTGCTGGCGATGACGTTTAGAAGAGAGTTGGACCAACTTGCCTTGGGAGTAGGCACCTGGCCCAACACTTTAGGGTTTCCTGCTCAGGAAAGTGACAGCGCTGATATCAGAATATAATGAAGGGCTGGGTTCAAACGTCAGTGGGCCAGGAAATCCTCACAACGAGACGACAATATTGCTCAGCCAAACTTTGTGACAATCCATCTGTAATAATATCTTGAGAGAAGTCTAGAAGTGTGAGGTATATTAGTCTGCATCTGAAAACAGTTTGATATTGTTCTGATCAAAGGTTATACTTGAAACGTTACCTCTCTTTGTGTACCAGATGCCACGCATTTCCTGCATTCTTCTTGCCTGTAAATTCTTTCTTCTGAGGTGTGAAGTGAGCATGACCAAGGACGGAGCTGATAACTTCTGACAGAAATGCCGGGACAAGCTCTGCCTCTGTCGGTGGGCTTTACCATATGTCGGGCTGCTTGGACTATTATTGGCGACCATGATTGCGGAGGAATCTTGCTTCAGGTTGTCCTGGTCGCACTCCAGAAGGCCGAGGACAAAGGCCTGGCCAGACCTGCCACGGGCTCTTTTGTTCCTTCTTCTCCTGGTGTTTCGGACAGCAAAGAAGGTCCTCCATCTCTGGCAGCGTCCACGGCCTCCTTCATCGTGTCAGTGGGTTCCTCTCAGTTTTCACTACTGTCAGTCATGCAAGTCCCGGGTGGAGACTCAGGAGTACCGTCACACTCAGATGGAGAAGGATTCTTCTTTGCTGTTTCCGTAACGATTTTGTTTGACCGGTCAGGGTTGTTAGGCCTGAGCTGAACCCCCAAACAAGGGCCACTCATTCTGGCCTCTACCCTTTGACCTGTTTGGCATGGGTGACCCTAGCGTGAAGCCCCTGACTCCAGCCGGCATAGCTCTCCGGGTCACTGAGGCACGCAAGCCTCCAGACCCAATGGCATGGTTGTGACCCTCTTGGAGGTCAGTTCCTCCCACCCCCCGTTGAACTGGCGGCCCACCTGCTCTCCCAGGTGAGCACGTGGGACCCCCATGCCCCGTTTGAAAGGGCCTCCGGGCCCAAAATGAATCACGCTTCAGTAGGTGTGGTAACAGAATGCTATCTGGTGTTGGGATCTTACAGTGTGTTTTAGAAGCGTTGGTTATGACCAAAGGGGAAACAGCAGGAGGGTTTCTGGCCAAAATGTCGACTGTACTTTTCTCCACTGATGCTGTCTGGCCTGCTGAGCTCCTCCAGCACTTTGTGTGTGTGTTGCAGCAGGAGTAGCTTAGCACTTTCGTGCAAGGGCGGTTATCAGGTGCATCGAGAATCAAACTGATAACAATCAGTGAAAATAGTGAGAAGAAAAATGTTAGTATTTATAAAACCATGCCTTCAAGCAAACACAAGCTACATCCAGTACCCGTTCGTGTCCAGCGCAAACTCTGAGCAGCCCCAGTCTCTCTCTTCTACTGAGGGCATTCAGCCCCTTCTTTTAACACTGGGACATACTGTACCATCTTTAATTACCGACAAAGTTAACTTAAAACTACACATAAATTAGCATATGATCCACTCGACACTGGGGTTACAATCACGTTGCAAAATAAACAGAGGTACCTGCCTTAAATGTGGTATGCAAAAACAATAGGCACATCCGCCATTGCTAACGAAATTGAATATTCTACCGTGTACGGTGGGAAAGGCGCCAACAAGCCAGCAGGAGCTCAGTTGTGAACCCTCAGCGCAATGGCAGCAGATTGCCAAGGCGATGTGCGTGTGTGTGTGAGTGTGTCGGTGAATGCGTGTGCAAGGAGGACGTTTTCCAAGTGCTCTCCATCGCAGAGTGCAAGTTTGCTTTTAAAGCTCTCAGTGTTGTGGGACCGGGGTACGTCACAGGATCAATGTCATCTTATAACCCTGCTCGAGCCCTCGGCTCTTCTTTTGCCGGTCTCTTACATTTGATTAATCTCCCTCAAAAAGAAACAGCAGGCCATCCTTTTTTTTAAACTACTCTCCTAAACTGTGGAACTCAATACCTAAAACTATCAGGGATGCAGACTCCATTGACACTTTCAGACACCAGCTCAAAACCTATTTATTTAACCTTGCTTTTAGTTAATGAGATTTTGTCTTTTATTTTTATGTTTGTACTTTCTCCTGTTGTAAAGCTCTTTGAACTACATTGTTCTGTATAAAAATGCTCTATAACTAAGTTATAATAATTGTTAAATTGGTTACTGTATTTCAGCACCACCCAAATGTATAATTGCATGAGTTTGAATCAGGAGTAGGCCGCTCAGCCCTTCAACCCTGACTCACCATTTAAGGTCATGTGACCTCATTATGACAGCTCCACCCCCTTCCTCCCCTCCCCCACTCCACCCTCCTTGTTGATGTGTAATCTACATCGCTTGGCCTTAACTATTCCATGGCTCTCAGACAAAGACATTTCCAAAGGCTCACATGACAGTCAGATAAATAGTTCTTCCCCTATCTTAGTGTTAAGTTGACAATCACATATTTTTAAACAGTGACTCCTAGGTTTAGACTCGCCCACAAGAGGAACTGTTCTCCCCACATCCATGTGATTAAGACTCCACAAAATCTTGCCCACTCAGCGGCCTCTTTATTAGACACCAGGATACCTGCTCGGTTATGCAAATACCTAGCCAGCCAATCACATGGCAGCAACTCAATGCATAAAAGCACGCAGGCACAGTCAAGAGGTTCAGTTGTTGTTCACCTGTCAGAATGGAGAGGAAATTGAGGTCCAAGCGGTTTTAGCCGTGGAATGATGGTTGGTGCTGGACTGGATGGTTTGAATATCTCGGAAACTGCTGATCTCCTGGAATTTTCACCCACAGCAGTTCCTAGAGTTTACAGCGAATGGTGCGAGAAGCAAAAAGCGGCAGTTCCGTGGGCAATCAACCTTGTAAATGAGAGAGGTCACAGGAGAATGGCCAGGCTGGTTCAAGCTGAGAGAAAGGTAACGGTAACTCAAGTAACCATGTGTTACAACAGTGGAGTGCAGAAGAACTTCTCTGAATAGAAAACACGTCAAACCTTGAAGTGGATGGGCTACAGAGCAGAAGACCACGAGTGTACCCTCAGTAGCCACTTTGTTTGGAACTCCCGTACCCATTAAAGTGACCACCAATGCATTTCCCAGTAAGTTCCCTCTCGCTGCTCTTGAGCCCAGTCTGTCCGACCTTTCCTTCTGAGACCGTCTGTCCACTTTGGGTAACGGTCCAGAAAACCCTCTCTGGCCTGCGGCTAAAATATTGGCCCTCTTCCTGAAGTGAGGAGACCGATAGTGTGCGCTGTGCTCCAGACAGAGTCTTACTGATGCCCTGTATAACCCAACCTTTACAATTCGGCCTGGACCCCTGCTGCCTCAATTCAGCCTGTATGCAAACCTTTACAGTTCAGCCTGGTGAAAAAATTGTTGTCTAAATATCGGATTCGGTTGTGTTGATACGCTCCAGGGCCTGGACCCCCCGCTGACCTGATTCGGCCTGTACACGACCTTTACGATTCAGCCTGGTGCGTAAGTCATTGTCCAAACATCGGATTCAATCATGTTGATACGCTTCGGGCCCTGGACTCCCGCCGCCCCGATTCAGCCTACACCAGACCTTTCTAATTCAACCATGGGATTCAGTCCTGAGATCTTACTCTGCTCCAGCGTGCCTGGACACTTGCACACAGAGTCTGGCACAATAGACACGTCGAGGATTAAAAATCTTTGTTATGTTTCCATTCAAATGTGCAATGTGCATTTATAGTAATTCACCAATTTCCACATCCTAAAGCTGTCAGTTTGAGAAAATACTGGTATGTGGGCACGACGGGAGAGGACAAAATCCTCCCGTTTATTGCTGGTGGAACTGAACACAAACGGAGTCCGTCTACCGCATAGCACACACTATCGGTCTCCTCACTTCGGGAAGAGGGCTAATATTTTAGCCGCAGGTCAGAGAGGGTTTCCTGGACCGTTACCCAAAGTTGGCAGACGATCTCAGAAGGAAAGATCGGACAGGCTGGGCTGATACCCGCTGGGCTCCAGAGCAGCGAGAAGGAAGTTCCCTGGGAATCGAGGCGGCGGGCGTATCAAAGTGACTGAATCCGTTGTTTGGATGAAGATTTAGGTGTGGGGCCAGTTTGAAAAGGTCAGGGTGTTGGGGCCCTGAGGTGAGGGTCAGGCTGGTTCAGTTCGCTCTCTGCGACATTCACTTGGCTCCATGCAAAACTAAGGTCCACGGCCACGTTCTCTGTATGGACTTCAGTTCAGAATGCTATTTATTCTTTGCATGATTTGTTTTCTTCCCCCTCTGCACATCGGGTGTTTGACGGTCTTCTTTTTCATAGTTTATTTTGGGTTTCTTTGTTCCTTGGACGCCTGTTAGGAGACTAATCTCAAGGCTGGATAATGCCTACGTAGTTTGATAATAAACATACTTTGAACTTTGAGTGATGAAGGACCAGTTGCCCCGTATTAGCATGTTGGCGGGTTTCTTGGAAATCCATAATTTGGGACCTGGGCTCGGCAGCCGGTCATGTCCCGTGTGGTGGTGAAGAGCAGCCTCCAGCTGAGTTGCTGACGGGGCCATTTCGGAGGGCAGCTAGGGGTCAACCCACGGAGTGGTCAGGAGACAGAGCACGAATGGGAATTTTGGAAGTGGAAATGGTTTGTTAGTGTCACATGCACCATAAACTGTGAAAAGTTTATCTTGCATACAGTGTGGTGCCTTGGAGGGGCTCATGATTCAAGTCGCTGCCCTCGGAAGAACTGCTAGATCTCAACGCTCTCGAGGATGTTATTGAAATTCTGAGATCTACGGATTGGACTGAATTGACTTTATTTCTTACATCCTTCAGGTACATAAAGAGTAAAAATCTTTATGTTACGTCTCCATTCAAATGTGTAATGTGAATTTATAGTAATTTATAATAAATAGTATGTACAACAGAACAGTCAATGTAACACAGAAATACAGTTGTGTCAGCATGAATTAATCAGTCTGATGGCCTGGTGGAAGAAGCTGTCCCGGAGCCTGTTGGTCCTGACTTTTATGCTGCTGTACCGGTTCCAAGATGGTAGCAGCTGGAACAGTTTGTGGTGGGGGTGACTCAGGTTCTCAATGATCCTTCAGGCCCTTTTTTCACACTTGTCTTTGTAAATGTCCTGAATAGTGGGAAGTTCACATCTACAGATGCGCTGGGCTGTCCACACCACTCTCTGCAGAGTCCTGCGATTGAGGGAGGTACAGTTCCCCTACCAGGCAGTGATGCAGCCAGCCAGGATGCCCTCAATTGTCTCAATTGTGCCCCTGTAGAAAGTTCTTAGAATCTGGGGGGGGGGGGGGGGCGGGCATAGCAAACGTCTTCAAACGTCTGAGGTGAAAGAGGTGCTGTTGTATTTTTTCACCACACAGCCGGTACGTACAAACCAAGAGAGATCCTTGGTGATGTGGATGCTGAGGAACTTAAACTTGTTCACCCTCTCAACCCCGGATCCATTGACGTCAATAGGGGTTAGCCTGTCTCCATTTCTCCTGTAATTCACAGCCAGCTCCTTTGTTTTTGCAACATTGAGGAAGAGGTTGTTTTCTTGACACCACTGTGTCAGGGTGATGACTTCTTCTCTGTAGGCTGCCTCATTATTATTTGAGATTAGGCCAATCACTGGAGTGTCATCAGCAAATTTAATTAGCAGATTAGAGCTGTGGGTGGCGACACAGTCATGGGTATACAGAGAGTAAAGGAGGGGGGCTTAGTACACAGCTCTGAGGGCTCCTATATTGTCAGAGGGGTGGAGGTGAGGGAGCCCACTCTTACCACCTGTAGGTGATCTGACAGGAAGTCCAGGATCCAATTGCACAAGGCAGGGTGAAGGCCGAGGTCTCTGAGCTTCTTGTTGAGCCTGGAGGGAATTATGGTGTTGAATGTTGAACCCTAGTCCAAGAACAGCATTCTCACATAAGCATCCCTCTTCTCCAGATGTGTAAGGACGGTGGGTAGAGCTGTGGCTATCACGTCTGTCGATCAGTTGTGTTGGTAGACGAATTGTAGAGGGTCCAGTGTGGGTGGTAGCATGCTGCAGCTGTAATCCTTGACCAGCCTCTCAAAACATTTCCTGATTATTGAGGTGAGTGCGACAGGATGCCAGTCATTCAGACATGTTACCTTGGTCTTTTTTGGTACAGGGACAATGGTGGATAATTTGAAGCAGGAGGAAACTCTACACAGGGGAAGGGAGAGATTGAAAATTCATATTGGCCTCTTTCAGTTGTACGCTTCCTTTCGCGTTCTCTGCCATTCTTTCTTGTTGCTGATTGGCAGGCTGGGGGCTTGGGGTTTGACGTTGCTTCTCCATGTGGGGGACCTGCTAGTTTTTGGGTGAGGGACTGGTTGGGGGGTGGAGTTTGTGAGTTTTTTACTTTTTCTTTTCATGCGGGAACAACTAGAGGGCAGGGGAGGGATTCTTCCATGATTTTTTCTGTATTTCTTGACTATCTGGAGAAGACGAATCTCAGAGTGGTATTCTGCATACCTAATTGATAATAAAATGGACCTTTGAACCTTTGTTCATACAGAGCATTTCATTGCACTATGAGAACTATGAGGTGGTGCTCGTGGATCTTTTGTGATCTCTTGTTCGTTAGTTCTGTATAAACCTATCCAACGTTAGCGGCGTTTCGCTGGGCTCTTGGGTTGGAGAAGCCACTTCTCTTCTCAGGGCGAGGGGATAAAGCTGGGAGTGAATTCTGTGTCATACCCACTCTGACCGGTGACACATTGTCAGCAAACGCCCAGTGAGGTCACAGTCATAGAGTTACCGTGTCCTACAGCAGAGAAACGGACCTTTGACCTATCAAGTCAATGTTGAACGTAAAGTGAAACGGGGAAAACCTCTTTTTCCTTTATTAGGGAGAGAGAGAGAGAGAGAGAGAGAGAGAGAGAGAGCCTGTGGTCTGTCGAATTACCGGATGAACGTGTAGTTGTTGGCCTGCTGCAAGTCTGTGTCTTTATTGATGTTTTGCTGCATGCTCGAGTTCTCAGTGGCAGGCGGTGATGCTTTTTGCTGGTGGGGGATGAGGAGTCGTTGCCTTGTTGCTGTTTCTGCGTGGGAGGGGAGAGTTGGGGTTCTAACGTTTAACTCCCCTGTTTCCGTGGATGTTTGCATATCTCACCATACACAACCCCGAGATTCGTTTTCTTGTGGGCACACTCAACAAACCTGTAGAAGAGTAAGTTGGCGCGTAGCCAAATGGTTAAGGCGTTCGTCTAGTGATCTGAAGGTCGCTAGTTCGAACCTTGGCTGAGGCTTGCGTGTTGTGTCCTTGAGCAAGGCACGTAACCACAGACTCTGCGACGACACCGGTGGCAAGCTGTATGGGTCCTAGTGCCCTTCCCTTTGACAATATCAGTGACGTGGAGAGGGGAGACTTGCAGCTTGGGCAACTGCCGGTCTCCCTTAAAAAAAAAACCCTGCCCAGGTCTGCGCTCTTAACAAGGTGCAAATCCATGGTCTATCGAGACTAACAGAGGCCTACACTATGCTACAGAAGAATAACTATAACAGGATCAGTGAAACTCCACCCAACTGGGGTGTTCAACCAGAGTACAGAAGAGATCAAAATGTGCAAATGCAAATATAAATGAAAAGCAATAAATAACAAGAACATGAGATGAAGAGTCCTTGAAAGTGAGTCCATTGGTTGTGGGAACATTTCAGTGATGGGGCAAATGAAGTTAGCCCCTTTGATTGATGGCTGAGGGGTAATAACTACTCTTGTACCTAGTGGTGTGAGTCCTGAGGCTCCTGTACCTTCTTGCTGAGTAATGTATTCTGTACTAACCATGAATCTACAATTTCCACCAACACTGTGTCCCCCTGATTCTAGCACTCATCCATACATGAGAGGTATTTCACCGGAGGGCATGCAAACTCCACCTAGACAGCACAAGTGGCTGGGATAGAACGTGGGCCGCTGGGTCTGTGAGGCAGTGGCTATTCAAGCTGTGCCACCGTGCCACGGATGTGTCATCTGGTGAGAAAATGGCCTTACTGGCCACATCAACAAAATTGCAGCAGATCTGAAATCAAATATAAATTGCTGGGAGATCAGATATCAATGCTGAGAGAGAAACCCAGTTAACATTTCAGGTTTGGTAGCCTTTTGCTTCCAAAAAAAAATCGGATAGGTATAGATAATAGACAATAGACAATAGGTGCAGAAGTAGACCATTCGGCCCCTCGAGTCTGCACCACCAATCTGAGATCATGGCTGATCATTCACTATCAATACCCAGTCCCTGCCTTGTCCCCATATCCCTTGATTCCCCTATCCATCAGATATCTATCCAGCTCCTTCTTGAAAGCATCCAGAGAATTGGCCTCCACCGTCTTCCGAGGTAGTGCATTCCACACCTGCACAACTCTCTGGGAGAAGAAGCTCTTCCTCAACTCTGTTTTAAATAACTGACCTCTTATTCTCAATCCATGCCCTCTGGTACTGGATTCTCCCAACATCTGGAACATATTTCCTGCCTCAATCCTATCAAATCCTTTAATTATCTTAAACGTTTCAATCAGATCCCCTCTCAATCTCCTCAATTCCAGCGTGTACAAGCCCAATCTCTCCAATCTCTCTACGTAAGACAGCCCTGCCATCCCAGGAATCAACCTAGTGAATCTACGCTGCACTTCCTCAACTGCCAGAATGTCCTTCCTTAAACCTGGAGACCAAAACTGTACACAATATTCCAGGTGTGGTCTCACCAGGGCCCTGTACAAATGCAAAAGGACATCCTTGCTCTTGTATTCAATTCCCCTTGTAACAAAGGCCAACATTCCATTTGCCCTCTTCACTGCCTGTTGCACTTGCTCATTCACCTTCATTGACTGGTGAACTAGGACTCCTAGGTCTCTTTGCATTTCTCCCTTACCTAACTCTACACCATTCAGATAATACTCTGCCCTCTTGTTCCTGCTTCCAAAGTGGATAACTTCACATTTATTCACATTGAATGACATCTGCCAAGTATCTGCCCACTCACCCAGCCTATCCAAGTCTCCCTGTATTCTCCTAACGTCCTCTTTGCATGTCACACTGCCATCCAGTTTAGTATCGTCAGCAAACTTGCTGATATAGTTTTCAATGCCCTCATCTAAATCATTGACATAAATCGTAAAGAGCTGTGGTCCCAATACAGAGCCCTGTGGTACCCCACTAATCACCTCCAGCCAGTCCGAGAAACACCCAATCACTGCTACCCTTTGCTTTCTATCTGCCAACCAGTTTTCTATCCATGTTGAAACCCTGCCCCCAATGCCATGAGCTCTGATTTTACTCACCAATCTCCTATGTGGCGCCTTATCGAATGCCTTCTGAAAATCTAGGTACACTACATCCACTGGCACCCTCAAAAAACTCCAACAGATTAGTCAAGCATGATTTGCCCTTGGTAAATCCATGCTGGCTCGGCCTAATCCTATTTCTGCCATCTAGATGTGCCACTATTTCGTCCTTAATAATGGACTCAAGCATCTTCCCCACGACTGACGTTAGGCTAACAGGGCGATAGTTCTCCGTTTTCTCCTTCCCTCCCTTCTTGAAAAGTGGGATAACATTAGCCACTCTCCAACCTTCAGGAACTGATCCTGAATCTAAGGAACATTGGAAAATGATTACCAATGCATCAGCAATTTCCTGAGCCACCTCTTTTAGAACCCTCGGATGCAGACCATCTGGACCCGGGGATTTATTAGCCTTCAGTCCTACCAGTCCACTCATCACAGTTTCTTTCCTAATGTCAATCTGTCTCAATTCCTCTGATATGACCCTGGCCTATCCATACATCTGGGAGATTGCTTGTGTCCTCCCTGGTGAAGACAGATCTAAAGTACGCATTAAATTCTGTTGCCATTTCCCTGTTTCCCATAACAATTTCTCCCAATTAATTCTTCAAGGGGCCAACATTGTTCTTAACTATCTTCTTTCTCTTCACATAGCTAAAAAAGCTTTTGCTATCCCCTTTTATATTCCTGGCTAGACTGAGCTCATACCTGATTTTTTCTCTCCGTATTGCTTTTTTAGTTAAGATCTGCTGCTCCTTAAAACTTTCCCAATCATCTGTATTCCCACTCATCTTAGCCCTGTCATACTTCTTTTTCTTTAATGCTATACAATCTCTGACTTCCTTTGTCAACCACTGTGGCCCCTTCCCCCTCTTTGAATCCTTCCTTCTCATTGGAATGAACTGCTTTTGCATCTTTTGTATTATCCCCAAGAATATCTGCCACTGCTGATCCACTGTCTTTCCTGCCAGGGCATCCGCCCATTTAACTTTGGCCAGCTCTTCCCTCATGGCTCCGTAGTCTCCTTTATTTAATTGCAACACTGACATCTCTGATCTGCCCTTATCCCTCTCAAATTGTAGATAAAAACTTATCATGTTATGATCACTACTTCCTAATGGCTCCTTTACTTCAAGATCACTTATCAATTCCTGTTCATTACACATCACCAAGTCCAAAATAGCCTCGTTCCTGGTTGGCTCAAGCACAAGCTGTTCCAAAAATACATCCCTTAGACACTCCACAAACTCCCTATCCTGGGGTCCAGCACCTACCTGATTCTCCCAGTTCACCTGCATGTTGAAATCTCCCATAACGACTACATTACCTTTAGCACATGCCAATGTTAACTCCCTAATCAACTTGTACCCAATATCCACGCTACTGTTTGGGGGCCTGTACACAACACCCATTGGGGTCTTTTTACCCTTGCTGTTCCTCAGCTCAATCCACACAGACTCTACTTCCCCTGTTCCCAAGTCACCTCTTGCTAAGGACTGAATCTCATTCCTTACCAACAGGGCCACCCCACCCCCTCTTCCCATATTTCTGTCTCTACGATAGCACGTATACCCTGGTACACTCAATTCCCAGGCCTGATCCCCTTGCAGCCATGTCTCCGTTATCCCAACAATATCGTAGTTCCCCATTTTCATCTGAGCTTCAAGCTCATCTGCCTTATTTCTGACACTACGTGCATTCACGTATAGAATTCTTAGCCCATTCCTCCTCTCTTTGCTTAAAAGACTGTCTACTGTACCTAACCCAGCTCCTTGAACTTCCATCGGGCTAATTGCACCCTGAATTTTGATGACCTTCTCAAGATTACCCAAACCTTCTACACATTTAATCCCATGCTCCTTCTGACCAACCCTCTGGATCTGGATCCCTGCCCCCTGCACATCTAGTTTAAACCCCCCCGAGCAGCACTGGCAAACACTCCTGCAAGAATGCTAGTACCCCTCCGGTTCAGATGTAGACCGTCCCTTTGAAACAGATCCCAATGTCCCTGGAACAAAGACCAATTATCCAAAAACCTGAACCCTTCCTTCCTGCACCATGCTCTCAGCCTCGTATTAATGTGCATAATCATTCTATTCTTTGCCTCACTCGCACATGGCACAGGTAGCAATCCCGAGATTGTCACCCTGGAGGTCCTGCCTTTCAGCTTCACTCCTAACTCCCTGAACTCTCTAAGCAGGACCCCCTCACTCACCTTACCTACATCGTTGGTCCCTACATGGACCACTACATCTGGGTTCATGCCCTCGTCCTCAAGAATAGCCTGCACCCGATCTGAGATGTCCCGGACCCTGGCACCAGGGAGGCAACATACCATCCGAGACTCCCGATCTGCCCCACAAAATCTCCTATCTGCCCCCCTAACTATAGAATCCTCTAAAACTATCGCTCTCTTCTCTTCCCTCCTCCCCTTTCTAGTTGAGGGTTCAACCTCTGTGCCAGAGGCAGAACCACTGCAACTCATTCCTGGTAGGTCATCCCCATCAACAGTATCCAGTACGGTATACTTATTGTTAATGGGAATGGCCGCAGGGGTGCTCTGCTCTCTCTGCCTGCTCCCCCTGCCTCTCTGGACCGTCACCCATCTGCCTAAATCTTGGTTCTTTGGTGTGACTACCTCCTGATAACTCCTATCTATCTCTGCCTCTGCCTCCCAAATGATCCGTAGTTCATCCAGCTCCAGCTCCAACTCCCTAACTCGGGCTGATAGGAGCTGCAGCTGGACGCACCTCTTGCAGGTGTGGTCATCAGGGACTTCCCACATACTGCATACGGAGCACACCACTGCTCTGACTGTCTCCCCCATACCTGAACTGAATTAATAGGATAAGCCTAAAAAGCACCTAGCGACCTTACCTTCTTCCCCTCAGCGAGCAATCACACAGCCTTACCGAAGTCCCCTTACGTATATGGACAGGAAAGGAACGGAGGGTTATGGGCTGAGTGCGGGTCAGTGGGACTAGGTGAGAGTAAGCGTTCGGCACGGACTAGAAGGGCCGAGATGGCCTGTTTCCGTGCTGTAATTGTTATATGGTTATACTCCAAGTCTAATGAAAGATCATACAGCCCTCTGCAAAAATCTGCGGCACATATGTATAGCTAGCAAACCTGAGACCTTTGCACGGTACAGGAGTAATTTTATATATTGCACTGTACTGCTGCCACAAAAAAAAACAAATTTCATGACCTATGTGAGTGATGATAAACCTGATTCTGAAATGGGTCTCTGTTGTGGACTGAGTGGGAAGGGGGCAGGGAAAGGGGAATCATGGTTGGGGAATGGGGTAGGGAGAGAGGAGGGACCAGAGAGACATTCTGTGCTGATCAATAAACTAATTGTTCGGAATTAAATTACCTTACCTAGGGTCTCAGGGCTGGGTGTGCCTACACCTGCTCCACCCGCCCGTTGAACTCCTTCTCTGCCACCTGTCCCACACCCCTCCCATTCCCAGTACCCTTTTGATCCCGCCAGATTTACAAACTCGTTCTCCACTCCAGGTTGACAAATGCAGTACTGTGCAAAAGTCCTAGGCACCCTAGCTTCATGTATCACGCACGTCACACTGGAAGAACTCAGCAGGCCGGGCAGCATTCGTGGAAACGAACAGTCAACATTTCAGGCCGAGACCCTTCGTCAGGACTCAAAGTGTTGAGTTCCTCCAGCGTGTTGTGTGTGCTTCTTTGACCCCAGCATCTGCAGAGTATCTTGTGTTTACGTCTAGCCTCATGTATGTTCCCAGTTCTGTGTGTGACAAAGCAAAAAGCTAGAAATACTCAACTGGACAGGCAGCACCTGTGGAACAAGAAACAGAGATAGCAATTCACATCTCAGCCTGTCTTTCTCCCTCGATAGACATTTCCAATGCCTTCTGCCCTTTCTAATAGTACCAATTGACTCAGTTTAGTGAATGATGATAAAGATTAACAGCCCTTCAAAGGCGGAAACGGCAAAATCCTTCACATTCCTGGGCACCAGAAGAAACGGGATGTGTATGTATCTAATCTATAAGAAGGCTGGGCTTGAAACAATCGATTTGCTGATTAGGTTCGCATGTGCCGGGGAATTGTCAGTCAAACTTGAAAGCTCTAGCTGATTAGAAACAGAACTTGACTGCGAAAGTAAGGGCCAATGAGACGGTACGCCGAGGAGCTGAGAGAGTCTGGGCTACAGCCCTTTGTGTGTGTGTGTGGGAGAGAGAGAGAGATAAACACTTTCCTCAATCTTACCAGCAGCCAAACGGCAGGCAGAGAGAGAGCAAAGTGCTGCACTTAAATCACTTTACTCAAACGGTCAGTCAAAGTCTGAACCACTGATGCCGAGAATGTTGGCACATAGAGAATCCGTTCAACACCGCTGCATCTGACGCCCCCCCCTTACTCCGCCACCTTGGCACTGTGTCCCACCATTGAAGTCCAACATGTCAGACACTTACAGAGCCTGCCGTTCGCCTCCGCTGTGGTGTGCTGCTCTGGAACTTAATCACCAGTAAGTACGAAACTCTGAATTCGGCAGGTCAGGTAATGCCTATGGGGAGGATTGAAGAGACAATGTTTACAGGCCGAGACCCTGAATCGACCCCTCGATTTTGTCTGTGTCCGTCTGGAGTTCCAGCGTCTGCAGGACCTCTTGTGTTGGCAGAAGAGTTAACGTCTGAAGGTTAGGTAAATGTCAGGGTGAATCTGCTTGTGTTTGAGGCCCTTGGAGTTCAGGTCCGTTCAGGTTCTGGTCTCGGAGCAGCGGGTGTGGGGTGCTGACCACTGAGGTACACAGTCTGGTGGGTGCGGGGTTCTGATTACTGATTTATATGGGGGTCGGAGGGTCCTGAACACAGGCGGAAGTCCAAGCAATCATAGGGTGCAGGGGTGCTTAGGAAGATTTGCCTGGTCTCCCTGTGACTGCTCGGGATTTCCCACGGGTGCTCTGGTTACTAAGTTGCCCCTAGAGGGAGTATGGGAGTGGCGGGGCAGCACGGTAGCGGTTATCACAGCGCTTCACAGAGCCAGCAACCTGGGTTCAATTCCCGCCGCTGTCTGTAGAAATCTGTACGTTCTCCCTGTGACCGCGTGCGTTTCCTCCGGGTGCTCTGGTTTCCTCCCACAGTCCAAAGACATCAAATGGTCAATATAAGTTGTCCCGTGATCTGGCTAGGGGTTCCTGGGTGGTGCAAATTGAAGGGGCGGAACCAGTGTTCCCTCTAATTCATAATGACCGGTGTGCCCAAAAATCTTGTGTGCTGGCAGTTTCTCTGCCCAGTGACAACACCATGTGTGCACTGAATAATTTCCTCAATATAAACAGTGTCAATAAGGCAGTTCTAAAATCTGCAGACAAATCATCGCAAACTCCACGTTGTCAACACCGTCCACATCAGAAACTGAGAAAGGAATTGCGATTGTGTACGATTGTGAAATACACTTAACGTGCTGACGGGGTAGAGGGTGACAACCTTTTGTGCGCAGTTTAAATTCCTCTGTGTGTTTGTAACAAAAGATGTGCGCGAGTGCACACACATACGCACACCTCAGAAAAGGCCAGAAAAGTCTGTTCTGCGATGTATCTCTAAATAAAGGGCATGGGGGTGGGGAGAGAGAGGGTATGTTACAGGGAAACCGTGGACGAGGGACTGGTGAATCCCATGGACACAAAGGGATGAATGGCCTCTTGTCTGTTACAAGCAACCTAAAGTAGGAAATGTAGTGTATGAGAGAGTGGATGTTGTACAGAACCCAGATGGCATGGGTTCTCCGTCAGTCTCTTCAACATTGCTCACCCAGCAATAAAACTCTACCCTGTATTTGTGCAGGTCGGCACAGGTTGTGCAGAAGGGCCTAGATTGTGCTGTAGATTTTCTACGTTTTTCTAAGTCAGGAATCACTTCCCGTATATTGGGAGGAGGCTGAGGCAGAGGCCGAGCTTCCCCAGCTCCGTTGGAGAGGGTTTTCAGCAAATGACAACAAGCAGCTGTGACTTCTGGCCTCCCGTGTCCGCTGCAGGTGAGGACGACCTCCAGCCCCTATGCCAACATAGTGCCGACATCACGATATATACTGTATGTGCCCAAGGTCTTTGCTTGTTCCTGCCTGCCCCGCCAGATTTATATCAGCATGACTCTGTTTTATTCCCCCCGGTTCAGTCCCTTCCTACCTACATCTGCGACACTTCACACGATCTTGATCTTTACAACGACTTCAAGCTCCCCGGCCCTGGTCATCTCATTTTCACTGTGGATGTCCAGTCCCTATGCACTTCCATCCTCCATCAAGAAGGCCTCAAAACCCTCCTCTTTTTTATGGACACCAGACCCAACCAGTTCCACTCCGCTGCTGCTCTCACCCTTCTCGTAGAACTGAGCCTCACTCCCAATAACTTCTCTTTTGACTCCTTCCATTACTGTCAAACAAAATATGTAACCATGGGCACTTGCTTTGGTCCCAGATCTGCCTGCCTTTTTGGTGGCTACGTGGAACAGTCTCTGTTCCAAGCCTATGCCGATGTCACTCCCAAAATTTTCCCATGCTACATTGGTGACTGAACACAGTATATCGGTGAGACCCGACGTAGATTGGGAGACCACTTTGCCGAGCAACTACATCAGAAAAAGCGGGACCTTCTGCTTCATAAGTACTGAATGCCTTATTACAGAGCTGCTGACAGTCAATGGCCTCTTCTGCCAAGATGAGGCCTCACTAACACCTTATATTCCGTTTTGGTAGCGTCCAACCTGATGGCACGAACATCAATTTCTCAAACTGCCTGTAATTGCCCCCCCTTAGCCATTCTCCTTTCCCATTTCCCTCCCTCACCTTATCTCCTTACCTGTCCCATCACCTCCCTCTGGCGCTCCCCACCCACTTCTGTGGACTTCTGGCCTCTCCTATCAGATTCCCCCTTCTCCAGCCCCTTATCTCTGTCACCAATCGACCTCACCCTTCCCCCTCTCCCGGTTTCACCCATCACCTACTGCCTTGTAATTCTTCCTCCCCTCCCCCAACTTTTTTACTCTGACTTCTTGACAAAGTTCTCAGCCCAAACCGTCGATGGTTTACTCTTTTCCATTGATGCTGCCTGGCCTGACGAGATCCTCCAGCATGCTGGTGTGTTACTGTGGATTTCCAGCATCCGTAGATTTTCTCTTGTTTGTGTCCAAATCTGTCTGAAGCTGTGGCGTGTCCATTTCCCTGAAGCTCCTATTCTTTGTTGCTCTGTACCTCAGGGAGTCCAGCTCATCCAGGCGGTCACGGGACGGCCGCGAGTAGGGCAGCACGACAGCGTAGCCGTTAGTGCATTCGCTTCACAACTCTTGGGGTCGTCGATCGAGGTTCGATTCCTGCTACAGTCTGCCACGCGTTCGCACATTCTCCCCATGACTGCACGGTCTTCGGTTTCCTCCAACAGTCCAAAGACGTACGCATTTCACCGCGTGCGTTGGTGACAAAGCTAGTTTTTCCTGCTAATCTTTGAGAGGAGCAGTGGCTGAACACACTTGCTGCGCCATGGTCATTTGGACTATCGCCAGCTTCTTTACCCTACGAAGGGTGCCGAAACCTTCATGGGAATACTGTATACACAGGTTAATATAGATAGGCAGCCATGATGGAATGGTGAGCACACTCGATGGGCTGAATGGCCTAGTTCTTCTACTGTACAGTACTGTGAAACAGTCTTAGGTGTATATATATATATATATAAAACTATATATACCTAATATATATATACTATGGTGCCTAAGACTTTTGCACAGTACTGTGTATTACGTATTTCCAGTTATCAAATAACCATTGAATAAATGAATGATCTTTATTGTCATTGTACATAGATACAATGAAACTCTTGTTTGGCTTCCTCTCAGGTGATCAAACAAAGTGGTAAATAAAAACAAGACAGTAATAGAAAAACAGTATTAAGTAGATAAGTAGCAGAAAATAAGTTGCAGCAGCACCAGAATATCACTCAGGACTGTAGTAATTTTATGCATTGTGCAAAAAAAACAAATTTCATGACACACTTGAGTGATGATAAACCTGATTCTGATCTGGGTCCCTATTGTGGACTGAGAGTGGGAAGGAGGCAGGGAGAGGGGAATCATGATTGGGGAAAGGGGAAGGGAGAGGGGAGGGAGCAAGAAGCACCGGAGAAACATTCTGTGATGATCAGTAACCAATTGTTTGGAATCAGATGACCTTGCCTGGTGTCTCAGGGCTAGGTGTGTCTACACCCGTATCACCCCCACCCCTGGCACTCCTGCTCTGCCAGCTGCCCCACAGGATCTGCTTTGCTCCCGCCAGATCTACAAACTCGCCCTCTGCTCCACATTGACGAAGACAGTACTGTGTAAAAGTCTTAGTCACCCCAGCTATATATATATGCCTAAGACTTTTGCACAGCACCGTACGCCTTATGGTCTTAACGCTGAACTGCAGGAAGTGTACAAATCTATGTAGCAGTCTTGCCTCCTTTACTTAGTTATTGTGCTCGGGGTGCATGTCTATTCTATACTGAAGTGCTGCTTTCAGCATGTTGCTGTGCCACAGGACTGCCTCCAATGTGCGTGATTGCAGAACAGGACTGCAATCAGAGTCAGCTGGATTACAGTGGACCGGCCTGTACAACCCTTACTTCACTGCGGCTTGCTTGATGCTGGGTGTCTATACTCCTGGGCTGGTGTTGCTGTATGCTGTATATCCCCGTGTTAGGTTGCTGCCATTACTATCTGAATCTCTTGTGAAGAACGGACACTGGTGCATTTGTGTAGATTGCAGCTCTGCCGCTTTAGGAGCAGAGGAGATGTCAGGGGTAAGTCTTTTACGCAGAGAGTGGTGAGTGCGTGGAATGGGCTGCTGGCAACGGTGGTGGAGGCAGAAATGATAGGGTCTTTTAAGAGACTCCTGGATAGGTACATGGAGCTTGGAAGAATAAGCCTAGGTAGTTCTAAGGTAGGGACATGTTCGGCACAACTTTGTGAGCTGAAGGGCCTGTATTGTGCTGTAGGTTTTCTATGTTTCTGTGTTTCTAAACTCCGCTGAGGCTGAAAATCCAAGCAACACACACAAAGTGCTGGAGGAGCTCAGCAGGCCAGGCAGCCTCTATGGAAAAGAGTAAATAGTCGACGATTTGGGCCAAAAACCGTCACCAGGACCTTCAGAGTCCTGACAAAGGTTCTCAGCCCGAAACATCGGTAGTTTTTTATTTGATTTAATCTTTTTACTGTTTACTGCTCTTTACAGTAATTTTTTTGAAACTCATCATTTCATTATATTTGAAAGCATCTTCACTTTACAGAATTTTTTGACATGCACCTAGGACTTTTGCACAGTACTGTAACTGTTCCTGAACCTGGTGGTGTGAGTCCTGAGGCTCCTGTACCTTCCTCCTGATGGCAGCTGTGAGAAGAGAGCAGGGGGTCCCTGATGCTGGGTGTTGCTTTCCTGTGACGATGATTCATGTAGGTGTGCTCAATGGTGGGATGGACTGGGCCGTATCCCACTAGTTTTTGTTGGATTTTCCATTCAAGGGAGGTGGTGTTTCCATACCAGACTGTGATGCAACCAGTCAATATACTCTCCAGCATACGTCTTGACAGAGTTTTAGATGACATGCCAAATCTACGCAATCTTCTAAGGAAGTCGAGGAACTGCTGTGCTTTCTTCGCAATCCCACTGATGTGCTGGGCCCAGGACAGGTCCTCTGAAATGATGTCACCGAGGAATTTAAAGTTGCTGACCTTCTCCATTTTTGATCCTCCGATAAGACTTCCAACTGAAGTCAATAATCAGTCCCTTGGCCTTTCTGACACTGAGTGAGAGGACCACTCAACCAGATTTTCAATCTCCCTCCTATATGCTGATTCTTCACCACCTCTGATTCGGGCAGGGCTACCATCAGTGAGTACATGCACGTACACAGGACTGTTGTCAAGTAGACATCCTTGTCATAGTGGTATACATGTCTACATTGAAGGACTATCTTTCCAGTTCCATTCCTCGAACGTGCATCAACAGTTAGTGGTCCCTTTATTCAGTATCTTCCCTGTCTGATAAAGTGGCCACTAAGTCTTTGTTTGTGGTCTTCTGCTCCTGTAGCCCGTCCACTTCAAGGTTCAACGTGTTGTGCAGTCAGAGGTGCTCCTCTGCGAACCACTGTTGTAACGTGTGGCTATCTGAGTCACTGTTGCCTTCCTGTCAGCTTGAACCACTCTGGCTGTTCTCCTCTGACCTCTCTCATCAACAAGGCTTCTTCACCCACAGAACTACCACTGCTGGATGTTTTTTCGCTTTTTTTGCACCGTTCTCTAATAAACTCTGTTAACTCTTTCACGGCTGTGCGTGAAAATCCCAGGAGATCAACAGTTTCTGAGATACTCAAACCACCCCATCTGGCACCAACAATCATTCCACAGTCAGCTTCAGCTAGATCATATTTCTTCCCCCATCCTGATGTTTGGTCTGAACAACAACTGAACCTCTTGACCATGCCTGCATGCTTTTGTGCGTGGAGTTGCTGCCAGATAATTGGCTGATGGGATATCCACAAGAACAAGTAGGTGTACAGTTGCACCTAATAAAGTGGCCATTGAGCGTTTATTAAATTCTGGCTGGGAACATTTCCCTTGGCACCTTGTCACTGGTCATTATTCGTTGAAGATGGGTGAGGTGGAAGAGGTGGGGGAGAGGAGGGGACCTAGCACCTCTACCATTTCTCACCACCTCTTCCACCCTTGAGTTCTAGATCCGCTTCTCCTTTACACAGTTTTATTCCAGGAACTAGATTAAGCCATTGAAAGAAAACATTAAGAACATCCTAACAACAACACACACAAGATGCTGGTGGAACACAGCAGGCCAGGCAACATCTATAGTGAGAAGCGCTGTTGACGTTTCGGGCCGAGACCCTTCATCAGAACATCCTACAATGTTTAGTATTTTGGTTCTGTTGTCACCAGAGAGACACTGAAGAGGATATAGAAGTGTTTTATTCAAACAAAAATGAGAAACAGGCATCATTTTGAGACACTCTTGGAGGAAGAGGCCTCCTAGCCCAGTATGACATGACAATTTTATATGCCAAAGGTCGAAGGTAACAGCAAGACAATTCTACACTTACATCTAGTCTTGTTAGTTAAAATTAACCCTGTGGTCCTTCAATGCACTCCTGGTCCAACACTTCTGTCCAGGTCATGTCAGCCACTGTCACGGCATCTCTGCTCACTGCTGATGCCCAGCGGACCCACACACCTTTCCCTTTGCTGAACACCCACCTTGCTAGCCCACAGCTCTGAATGTTCATGTTGCCAAATGACCCATGCTCAAAATCTGTAACTCCCTCCAGCTCCTATACATTCCCTACCTCTGACATCTGCACCCCTCCCAATTTCTGTCAGCTCCTCCAATTCCTACACCCCTCCCTATCTCCATAAACCCCGCTAGCTCCAGCAACCCTCCCTATTTCCATCAACTCCTCCAAATCCTACACCCTTCCCTATATCTCCATAAACCCCTTCAGCTCCTACACCCCTCCCTATCTTCATAACCTCCTCAGATCCTACACCCCTCCTGATCTCCATAACCTCCTCAGATCCTACACCCCTCCTGATCTCCATAACCTCCTCAGCTCCTAAACCCCTCCTGATCTCCATAATCTCCTCAGCTCCTACACCCCTCCTGATCTCCATAACCTTCTCAGCTCCTAAACCCCTCCTGATCTCCATAACCTTCTCAGCTCCTACACCCCTCCTGATCTCCATAACCTTCTCAGCTCCTAAACCCCTCCTGATCTCCATAACCTCCTCAGCTCCTAAACCCCTCCTGATCTCCATAACCTCCTCAGCTCCTAAACCCCTCCTGATCTCCATAACCTTCTCAGCTCCTAAACCCCTCCTGATCTCCATAACCTCCTCAGATCCTAAACCCCTCCTGATCTCTATAACCTCCTCAGCTCCTAAACCCCTCCTGATCTCCATAACCTCCTCAGATCCTACACCCCTCCTGATCTCCATAACCTCCTCAGCTCCTAAACCCCTCCTGATCTCCATAATCTCCTCAGCTCCTACACCCCTCCTGATCTCCATAACCTTCTCAGCTCCTAAACCCCTCCTGATCTCCATAACCTCCTCAGATCCTAAACCCCTCCTGATCTCCATAACCTTCTCAGCTCCTACACCCCTCCTGATCTCCATAACCTTCTCAGCTCCTAAACCCCTCCTGATCTCCATTACCTCCTCAGCTCCTAAACCCCTCCTGATCTCCATAACCTCCTCAGCTCCTAAACCCCTCCTGATCTCCATAACCTTCTCAGCTCCTAAACCCCTCCTGATCTCCATAACCTCCTCAGCTCCTACACCCCTCCCTATCTCCATAACCTCCTCAGATCCTACACCCCTCCTGATCTCCATAACCTTCTCAGCTCCTAAACCCCTCCTGATCTCCATAACCTCCTCAGCTCCTACACCCCTCCCTATCTCCATAACTTCCTCAGATCCTACACCCCTCCCTATCTACATAAACCCCCACAGCCCCTACACCCCACCTCTCTCTAGCCCTCTCCACACTCAACACCACTACCTATCTCTGTAACCCCTTTTGGCCCCTCCACCCCTCCCTCTCCAGACCTGTCTCCTATGATGTGCTGTGGTCACATTACAGTGACAGCAAGTGGAACCTTTCCAAAGTTCTTCCAACTGGTCGATGACCCCATCTCCTTTGGACGGTCGAGGGCAGGGTGATGGACTTTAACAAGGTCCCGCGTGGCAGGCCAGTCAGGAAGCTGAGATCACGTGGGATCCAGAGTAAACTGGCCAATTGGATTAAAAAAAAATTGGCCTATTGCCAGGAATGAGAGTGGTTGTAGTGAGCAGTTGTTTGTCAGACCGGAGGCCTATGGCCTGTCGAGTTCCACGAGGTTCAGTGGTGGGACTCCTGATGTGCCTAAGACTTTTGTACAGTGCTGCACCTCGACTGTCTCAATTCAAGCATGTGAATTCACAAATTAACTAACTACGTGTAACACATACAAAATGCTGGTGGAACACAGCAGGCCAGGCAGCATCTATAGGGAGAAGCACTGTCGATGTTTTGGGCCGAGACCCTTCGTCAGGACTAACTGAAAGGAAAGATAGTAAGAGATTTGAAAGTAGGAGGGGAAAATGTGAAATGATAGGAGGACCGGAGGGGGTGGGGTGAAGCTGAGAGCCAGAAAGGTGATTGGCAAAAGGGATACAGAGCTGGAGAAGGGAAAGGATCATGGGACAGGAGGCCTGGGGAGAAAGAAAGGGGAAGGGGAGCACCAGAGGGAGACGGAGAACAGGCAGAGTGATGGGCAGAGAGAGAGAAAAAAAGGAGGGGGGAGAAAAACTAAATATATCAGGGATGGGGTAAGAAGGGGCATTAACAGAAATTAGAGAATTCAATGTTCATGTCATCAGGTTGGAGGCTACCTTGCCGGTATATAAGGTGTTGTTCCTCCAACTGAGTGTGACTACGTGTACACCTATTACATTTCCCTGACCCTTCATGGACAGTGAAAGAAGAGAAAATGTAATACCCGGGATGAAAAGTCTAGGCTGGCCAGGTATTCCTTGTGGTCCCAATGTGATCTCCATTTGTCTAACATCCGCACCAGTTGGTCTCTGGAGAGTTGTCACTGCCTGAGCTTCCAAAATCCTCATTTTTATCCCTTTTTGTTATCAGAGGAATCTATGATGTTTCAGTTTCATTGGCTCGTGGTCACCTGACTGGCGTGTTTGATTCCTATTGGATGTAGTCCAGGGCTACCAAGTAGTATTGGTTTATTGCCTTCACCTCAGCTTGCTGGCTTAGGCGATTCTTTTTGGTCTCTTCAACTCTTCAAACCAGGCAAGCTAGATCACCCAGACACTGGGTCCAGATGAAGACACACAAAACACTGGAGGAACTCAGCAGGCCAGGCAGCTTCTATAGAAAAGAGTAAACAGTCAACGTTTCAGGCTAAGACCCTTCTTCAGTCCTGGGAAAAAAGAGATGAGAAGTTAGAGTAAGCAGGTGGGGGGAGTGGAGGAAGAAACACAAGGTGGCAGATGATAGGTGAAACCGGGAGAGGGGGTGGGGGGTCAAGTAAAGAGCTGGGAAGTTGATTGGTGAAAGAGATAAAGAGCTGGAGAAGGGGGAATCTGATGGGAGAGGACAGAAGATCATGGAAAAAAGGGAAGTGGGAGGAGCACCAGAGGGAAGTGATGGGCAGGTTAAGGAGATGAAGTGAGAGAGGAAGAGTGAATGGTGAAGGAGAGGGTGGGGCGCAGTTACTGGAAGTTCAAAAAATACACGTTCCTGCCATCAGGTTAGAGGCTACACAGACAGGATATAAGGTGTTGCTCTTCCAACCTGAGCGTGGCCTCCTCACAGCAGTAGAGAAGGCCATGGACTGATGTATTGCTGAGATGATAAGTTTACTTCTGCAAACCTACCACCTTATACAATAAACAACTTCTTACCTGAGAATGGCCTCAGGTTTAGCAGATCATTCTCAGAAATTCCCAGTGTCCACATTCAAGTGCTCTGATTAAGTTGTCCCGGAACAAGAACCAGTTTATCAAACAGTTCACAAAATGGTGACTGCAAGGGCTGTCTCACAAAATGGCCACCTCCATTCCTGTTCACAGATTGTACTTATTTCTGGCCAATAATAATCACTGACATATAAAATTTGTTGTTTTGCAACAGCGGTACAGTGCAAAGCATAAAATGTACAATAAAAATTAATATATATAATTAATGGGTACATTGACCATTAAGAATCTCATGGCTGAGGGGAGGAAAATGTTGAATATGCGTCGTCAGGCCCCTGTACCTACTTTCTGATGGTCGTTGTCATCGTGATTATCCCTTGAGGTCGAGGATGATGGTCTTTGTTCCGTTTCCACAGAGGGAAGACACTTGTGCGTGTATTTGTTTAACGTGTACTTGACATTGCACTCCCAGAAGCACACAATACTTCATAAATCAACCAACTGATTCCAATGGCAAGGAAACCACAACGATTGGAGCTGATGGATTTGTTGCAGCCTTCATCCGCCTTCACAGCTGGTAGTAATGAAAAGTAAGCATGGCCTGTGATGTGGGAGCCCTTAATGATGGATTCCACCTTCGTGAAGTCGGCTTTGAAGATGGACTCAGTGCTGAGGAGGCTGGAGCCCGCGATGGAGCTGGCTGAGTTTACAACTTCCTGCAGTCTTTTTCCCGTTCAGTGGCTCCTCCATATCTGACGGTGAAGGGTACGCGGACGGGAAAGCTTTAGGGTGATACAGGCCAAACGTGGAGAAGTGGGATTAGCTGAAGAAGGCACTACGGTCAGCATGGATGACCTGACGAAGGGTCTCGGCCCGAAATGTAAACTGTACTTCTTCCTATAGATGCTGCCTGGTCTGCTGCGTTCCACCAGTGTGTTGCTCAGCATTGATGAGCTAGGTTGAAGGAACTGCTTACCTGCTGTATAACTCTATGACTCTGACAGAGCCTCATAATGGATGCAAGGATGTGGAAGGTTATTCACCTGAGGAATCGTCTGTGGGTAACGTGCAGCCAGAATTCTCTGGATCTGGGGCAGTGGTATCCAGCTGATTTATTAAGTCTCGTCGGAGGGACCCCTCCAAGAGGACCACAACCTTGTTGTTGGGTTTGGAGGCTTGCGAGCCTCAATGACCTGGAGAGCGACGTTGGGTGGAGTCAGGGCTTTATGCTTAGGCTCTTAGTAGGGTCACCCAGGCCAAACAGGTCATAAGGTAGAGGTCAGACTAAGAGTGGTGCATCAGTCCTCCAGGTTCGGGGTTTCAGCTCAGGGTTAACAACCCTGTCTGGTCAAAAAATAAAATTGTTACAGAACGAGCAATGAAGAATCTTTCTACATCTGAGTGAGATAATATCCCTGAGATTTGCAAGACTGACAGTAGTGGAAACCAAGAGACAGCTACTGACAGAATGATAGAGATAGAGACCAGCAGTTTAATGGGGAGTGAGTAAGTACAACGGAGGGACCTTGAAGGTCTGGGCTGGGGTGGGATGAGGTGGAGGGGTAGTGACGTTGGGCTGTATCTGAGTCTCGAGGAGCAGGTTCACTGCCCCCCACTATCACTTCCACATTCACTTCTCGTTCAGACTCATTTCTTTCCAATATACATGTCGACGGGGATTTCGCTTCCTGTTTGCGGAGTTCACTTGAGCGGAGGGAGGCGAGTGGGTAGGTCACTGGACTGGCAAGTGCGAGCAGCGCGCGCAGTAAGCAGCTTTGCCTAACGTGAGGCGCGGTGCACGGACCACGGGTGCTACCTGCCAGCACATTATGAGGGGTATAGATAAGGTAAACACAAGCAGGTTTTTTTCTACTGAAGCTGGGCGGGACTGCAGCCATGAGAGTCATGAGAGTGTGGAATGAGCTGCCAGCGCAAGTGGTGGATGCGAGCTCGATTTCAATGTTTAAGAGAAGTTTGGATAGGTACATGGATGGGAGGGAGGTGGATGGCTATGGTCCCGGTGCAGGTCGATGGAACTAGGCAGCTGAAATGGTTCAGTATAGTCTAGATGGCCTGAAGTGCCTGTTTCTGTGCTGTTCTTCTCTGAGTACGTGTAAGGAGAACTGGTGGTGGGAGAATGGGTAGAGGGGTATTGATGAACAGAAGATGGGTGAGTGTGATCACACCGAGGGTTGGCATAGACTCAATGATCCAAATAGGCTCATTTTATCTTGCCAGATATGGGGGGGTATTATAGTCCTGGGAGTACTAGTTCTGCATTCCCCTAAGGTTAACTTGCAGTTTGAGTCAGTTGTAATTCATGTGCATTCACTTCGAGAGGACTGTAAAAGGTCAGGTCTTTACTAGGAGCACACAAAACGCCCAGCAAGTCAAGCAGCATCTATGGAGGCTGCATCTGTAAGGGGGTCTCAGACTGCATCGTTAACTGTTTATGCCCCTGCGTAGATGCTGCCTGAATTGCTGAGTTCCTCCAGCATTTTGTTCAAAGTTTAAAGTAAGTTTATTATCAGAGTACATAAGTGTCGCCACATACAGCCCTGAGATTCTTTTTCATGCGGGCATATATAGTAAATCTATAGAACAGCAACTGTAAACAGGATCAATGGACAGCAAATGCAAATTGTATACATTTCTCTGACATTAAATGTACCTATTGAACCTATTGAAATATAAATAAATAGCAATGAAGAATGAGCATGAAATAACACTGTGAAAGGAATAGGAAAAGGGACGGAAATAGTGTCCTTGCATAGGATCATTATGGATTGTGAGCTGGTGTCTGGACCAGTTGAAATAGGGGTGCGATCAGAATTCCCGAGAACTGACGCGGACGTCCTTCTTGGTAATGATTTAGCTGGTGGTAAGGTTTGGTCAGCAATGACGCTGACAAGCCGGCCTGTGAGAATCCTTAACGTAAGACTATCGGTTGTGGGAATGTCTCGATAGATAAGTGTTGTTCAGGAGCCTGATGGTTGAGGGGTAGTAACTGTTCTTGAACCTGGTGGTGCGAGTCCTGAAGCTCTTGTACCTTCTACCTGATGGCAGCAGCGAGAAAAGACCACGGCCTGGGTGGTGAGGATCTTCGATGATGGATGCTGCTTTCCTACGACAGTGTTTCTTGCAGGTGTGCTCAATGGTCAGGAGGGCTTTCACCATGATGGACTGGGGCCAAATCCACTATGTTTTGTAGGATCTTCCCCTCAAAGGCATGGGTTTTCCCATATTCTGTGTGTGTTGCTCCAGATCTCCAGCATCTGCAGAATCTGTTGTGCTTATCGGGTGCTTTGTAAGGTGTGGGTCAGGCTGCATTTGGACTATTGTGAGAAATTTTGGCCCCTTATCTAAGGAAAGGGAGGGTTCAGAGGAGGTTCACAAAAATTATCCTGGGAACGAAAGGCTTAGCGTATGAGGAGCGTTTGATGGCTGTGGGCCTGAACTCACTGGAATTCACAAGGCGGAGTGGTGGATCTCATTGCAACCTAGCAGATCCTGTAAAACCTGGTTAGAGTGGTAGTGGAGAGAATATTTCTGTTAGGGGACTATAGGGATGTCCTTTTAGAAATGTCATGAAGAGGAATTTCTTCAACCAGAGTGTGCTGAATCTGTGGAACTTTTTTGACCAGATGACTGTGGAGGCCAAGCAAGTGGGTGTATTTAAAACAAAGATTGATAAATTCTCAAATGGTCCAGGGGGTTAAGGTCATGGGGAGAATGGGGTGGAAAAGGATGTCAGACACGATTGAATGGTGCAGCAGAGTGATGGGCCGCATAGCCTAATTATGCTCTTGTATCTTATAGAATGTGCCATGGTGTTTATCTCTGGAGTTTTATATCAGCAGCGTTTAGTACTGACCTCACACCGGGGCGGTGTGAGGCCCCCCAAAGTAAAAGACAAAGCAAGCTCTGCCTCTGAGGCAAATGGGAAACGTCACAAGAAACGGAAAGTGAAGCGGAGAGGTTTAAGGAGGGAGCTCCGGAGCTCGTGGCTCAGGCACGGGCAGGGCAGATCAGGGAGCTGCTGAAGCCTGAATCAGTGGAGCCGGGAGTTCCCAGCAGGCCGCATTGCCAGGGCGAGGATGTGAAAACCAGGGCAGACAGCTAGCGTTTTGAATCTAGCTACGTAGAATTGGGGAAGTGAAAATTTCACTTCTGCTGCCTGAAGCCACCGGCTCTCCTTCAAGACATCTTTAACCCTTGACACATACCGTCGGCCCGCCCAAGATAGCAGCAGGTGTGGGACCTGGGCCCAGTGTCACCGGGGCTCGGAGAAGCGTGGGGAGCGCAATGCCAAGGGGTCTGGCTGCTGCCAGAAGCAAGCCATGCACTCGTACAGGAAAGGAGGCCATTAGGCCCATCCTGACCTTGATAGCTCCCTATTCTTTCCTAAAAAAAACTGCAGGTTAGGGGTTCTTACTCAGTCCCCCACAAACTACGTTCCAACCCCTTCCCCACCCTCCAGTGGCCATATTAACGGGAGACCTGAGAATGTAGCACAATATTGGGGTGGCGGGGTGGAAATCTGTCTCTAACCAAAGGAGGGGGGTTAAGGCTCTCCTTACCTCTGCCAGCCTGCAGGTCACACTCGGGCGAGGGTGCTTAGCCCCGTGATCAGCATCACGTGAAACCACAAGAGCAGGTGGTGGACGGTCGTATGAATGGCCGGTGCAGATCACAAGTCCTGGTTATGCGACCAATTACGCCAGGCAGACAATCTCTGAAGAGTATTTGTAGCAGCCGTGTGTTTGCCCGCCACTTGCATTGTATTGTGCATCGCGCGTTTATTATGGTAACCAGTCACATGAGTGGGGGGGGGGGCGTGGTTAAAGCAAAGGGAATAAGTCACGCATTCATGCTTTGTTCGTGGGAGTTCGGAGCGGGGGACTGATGGATGTCATCTCTTTTGTTGACCGCTCAATTGCGCTTAACTTGCACTTGGAAACTGTTAAGTTTCCTGCTTCAAGATTGTATGTTTGTTAATTGCTAATAAAGAGTCAAATGCATATCTGTGACATTTGGAACAATCATTATTTGAGCTGAAAGGTGCGTCACATGGGTACAACAAATCCATGGGGGTCGCCAGCAGTGGTAATTGGTGTGGGTAGAATTGGCCGCTGCAGTATTGATAGTGACTGGGATCACTTGTCTTGGAAAGACACTAGCCAGAAGAAGGCAACAGCAATCCACTTCTGGAGAAAAATTTCCCAAGAGGAATCACTGTTAAAAACCGTGATCGCCCAGATCATATGGCATGGCGCATAATGATGATGTCATACAAGATGGCGCATAATGGTGACGCTTGCGCAATGGGATCTTTTGTCTACGCTGGAGGTCTGTAGAGAGACAGGGAACAGGGAGACCACGAGAGAGAGGTGAACAAAAGGATGAAGATTTTTAAAGTGGGACTTTATTTTGCATATTGGATATTTGCCAGTGTTTGTTAAATATAGTTTATCATAAATTCTATTATGACACCACAATTGTAGGCCGTATCTTGGGTAATGATGAGTCTGAGTACAGAGAGGAAATTAAGAACCTGGTGGCATGGTGCAAAGACAATAACCTATCCCTCAATGTCAGCAAGAAAAAGGAATTGGTTGTTGGCTTCAGAAGGAGTAGCGGACCGCACAACCCCATCTACATCGGTGGTGTGCAGGTGGACCAGGTCAAAAGTTGCTCGGGGTGAATATCACAAATGACCTGACTTGGTCTAACCAAGCAGAGTCCACTGCCAAGAAGGCCCACCAGCGCCTTTACTTCCTGAGAAAGCTGAAAAAATTTGGCCTGTCCCCTAAAACCCTCACTAATGTTTATAGATGCACCGTAGAAAGCATTCTTCTAGGGTGCATCACAACCTGGTATGGAAGTTGTCCTGTCCAAGATCAGAAGAAGCTGCAGAAGATCGTGAACATAGCCCAGCACATCACACAAACCAATCTTCCATCCTTGGACTCACTTTATACCACACGCTGTTGGAGCAGTGCTGCCAAGATAATCAAGGACATGACCCACCCAGCCAACACACTTTTTGTCCTTCTTCTCTCCAGGAGAAGGTTCATGAACTTGAAGATTCGTACGGCCAGATTTGGGAACAGCTTCCTTCCAACTGTGATAAGACTGCTGAACAGATCCAGACACGGATCTGGGCCGTACCTTCCAAATATCCGGACCTGACTTGCACTATCTTACTTTCCCTTTTGTATTTTCTAATTATGATTTATAATTTAAATTTTTATTATATTTACTTCGGTTTGTACTTCAGGGAGCGCAAAGCGCAGGATCAATTATTACTGTGATGATTGTACGCTCTAGTATCAATTGGTGACAGTAAAGTAAAAGTAAAGAAAAAAAGGTAAGTTCTTGTATTCCTGTAACTGCTTGAAAAAAATGAACCCCCCCCCCCCCCAGGTTGGATCCTGTTATGGTTATTATTCTATAGATTTATTTAGTATGCCTGCAAGAACATGAATCTAGCGATGTATATGGTGACATACATGTATGTACTTTGATAATAACTTTCAAAGTTCAAAATTTAAAGTCAATTTTATTATCGAAGTACATATATGTCACCATATATAACCCTGAGAGTCATTTTCTGTGTGGGAATACTCAACGAATTCATAGAAAAGCAAGTATAGCAGGATCATTGTAAGATCACGCAGTCCAGAAGACAACAAACTGTGCCAGTGCAAAAAGAACGAACTGTCCCCGAACCTCGTGGTGTGAGTCCTGAGGAGCCAGTTTGGATGAGAAAGCGCTGAGGTGGAGGAACAGTCTGCGTCAGGCTGCTTTAGAAAGGACAGTGCCCTGCTCTTGGTTAACCTCATCTACTAGAGTAACATTAATAAGACAGAAATTGACTCGGGAAAGTCCCCTACTCTGTTGTGTCCATGGTAGAGTTATCGTGCCTGAGAAGATGACACCATTTAGAAACATAGAAATCTACAGCACATTACGGACACCTCAGCCCACAGTGTTGTGCCAATCATGTAAACTGCTCTAGAAACTGCTTAGAATTTCCCTACTGCATAGCCCTCTATTTTACTAAGCTTCGTGTACCTATTTAAGAGTCCCTTAAAAGACCCTATTGTATCCGCCTCCACCACCGTCTCCAGCAGTGCATTCCACAAACCTACCATTCTCTGTGTGAAAAATGTACCTTTGATATCCCCCTTGTACCTTCTTCCAAGCACCTTAAAACTGAGCCCCCTCATGTTAGCCATGTCAGCCCTGGTCATCTTTACTTTATTGTCACCAGACAATTAATACTAGAGCATACAATCATTTTGATTGTAACTATATATATATATATATATATAGTATCAAATATCATTCAGATATTTGATTCTGCGCTTTGCGCTCCCTGAAGTACAAATCGAAGTAAATACAATAAAAATTTAAATTATAAATATTAATTAGAAAATAGAAAAGGAAAAGTAAGGTAGTGCAAGTCAGGTCCGGATATTTGGAAGGTACGGCCCAGATCCGGGTCAGGATCCGTTCAGCAGTCTTAACACAGTTGGAAAGAAGCTGTTCCCAAATCTGCCATACGAATCTTCAAGCTCCTGAACCTTCTCCCAGAGGGAAGAGGGACAAAAAGTGTGTGTGGGAAAAAGCCACTGGCTATCCACATAGAACCATAGAACATTACAGCACAGAAACTTTTGTCCTTTTGGCTGTGTCGAGTCATGATCAATGCCCCTCATCTTATACACCTCTATCAGGTCTCCTCTCACCCTCTGTCACTCCAAGGAGAAAAGGCCGAGTTCACTCAATCTATTCTTATATGGCATGCTCCCCAATCCAGGCAACATTCTTGTAAATCTTTTCTGCAATCTCTCTATAGTATCCAATTAACCTACTAACCTGTACATCTTCGGAATGTATATGGGAGGAAACAGGGGCACCTGGACGAAACCCACGCGGCCAAAGGTACAGCGTACAAGATCCTGACAGATGGCAGCGGAATTGAGCCCGGGCGCTGTAATTGCGTTACGCTGCTGTGCCACACCAACTTGAGTGTTTGTGGGATAGAGTTGTCGCTGACAATGCCAGCATTTATTGCCCCTCCCCATTTGCCTCTGAACAGAGCAGACAGCTATATGAAGCCTCCCTGAGGTCCCTGAGCTTTGGAGCGGCAGAAGCTGGAATAAAGGGCCAGTGGGAGTAGAGTTTTGGCCTGGCGTCGTGCTTGTGATCTGCGCCCTCCGTGCTCAGGGCATGCGTGGTGACATCACTTGCAGAAGCCGCAATGAGTGCATGGGGGCCGCGAGTACCCTGAGCCCTCCGTGCTGACAGGGAGGATGAAGTCTTTGTCTTTTCAAATCTTTTTATTACTATTATTATCCAAAATACAAGAGTACATCGAAGTAACACTTACAATGTCTCAAAAGGGGAAAAAAACAACATTAAGGATTGAAAAAAAAAGAAAAGAAAAAAAAACCCTACTAAAGCGAGAAAAAAGTGAGAAAAAAAAAACCCATCAGGTGTTCAACCCCGGAGCCACGGCATCATACAAAAAGCTTCTAAAGATAAACGTCAAACTGCCAGCAAGAAAGATTATGCCAAAATTTACAATTAGATCGTGGAGGAAATTACCAATTAACTCAAATGGTAGTAGCCAGCAAATGAACCCCATCTTTTCTCAAGATCAAACATAGGTTCGAAGGTTCTACTTCTAATTTTCTCTGGACTAAAACCTGGCATCATTTGAGAGAACCATTGTGATGGAGTGGGAGCCGACGTATCTTTCCACTTCAACAGCATGGCCCTCCAAGCTATCAATGTAACAAATGCAATAACATGTTTGTCAGACACAGAAATACCACAGATACGAAGTCCTTGTCTGGTCCTATTCACATAGACTCTGGGCTTTATAGTGGAGTCCGTCCACTCCCAGGAGGATTCAACTTCCTTTATATTTATTTACTCAGAGACGTAGTGCATTAACAGCCATTTCTGGCCCAATGAGACTTCACCCATGTGACCAATTAACCGGTATGTCTTTGGACCGTGGAAAGAAACCAGACCACCCGAAGGAAACCCACACGGTCACGGGAGGGAGGGGTGATCGTACAAACTCCTTACAGACGATGGTGGGAATTGAACTGGGGTCTCAGGCGCCACAAGGCCCTTCTTTCCGGTTGCCCCGGCCTTCCCTGCTCCGAACACCGTCGGGATCTCCCTCAGTTGTCTGCCTGAAGTTCCTGCCTCTCCCTGCCCAATCCTAGGCTCGCGTTCCCCACCAGACCAGTCCCTGTGCTCTGCCCCTCCCTCGCGTTCCCCACCCCAACAGTCTCCATGCGCTGTCCCTCCCTCGCGTTCCCCACCCCAACAGTCTTCATGCCCAGTCCCTCCCTTGTGTTCCCCACCCCGAGTCTTCATGCCCTGTCCCTCCCTCGCGTTCCCCACCCCAACAGTCTTCATGCCCAGTCCCTCCCTTGTGTTCCCCACCCCGAGTCTTCATGCCCTGTCCCTCCCTCGCATTCCCCACCCCAATAGTCTCCATGCCCTGTCCCTCCCTCGTGTTCCCCACCCCAACAGTCTTCATGCCCAGTCCCTCCCTTGTGTTCCCCACCCCAACAGTCTTCATGCCCTGTCCCTCCCTTGTGTTCCCCACCCCAACAGTCTTCATGCCCTGTCCCTCCCTCGCGTCCCCCACCCCAACAGTCTTCATGCTCTGTCCCTCCCTCGCGTTCCCCACCCGAACAGTCTCCATGCCCTGTCCCTCCCTCGCATTCCCCACCCAGTCTTCATGCCCTGTCCCTCCCTCGCGTTCCCCACCCCAACAGTCTTCATGCCCTGTCCCTCCCTTGTGTTCCCCACCCCAACAGTCTCCATGCCCAGTCCCTCCCTTGTGTTCCCCACCCCAACAGTCTCCATGCCCTGTCCCTCCCTTGTGTTCCCCACCTCAACAGTCTCCATGCCCTGTCCCTCCCTCGCGTTCCCCACCCCAACAGTCTCCATGCCCTGTCCCTCCCTCGTGTTCCCCACCCAACAGTTTTCATGCCCAGTCCCTCCCTTGCGTTTCCCACCCCAACAGTCTCCTGTCTCACCTGCCTTCTTCTCCCCTCTGCTCCCATCCAAAAGGCCTTAGCCCACAAGGCAACAGAACCTCCCCCCCTTAACCTTATGGGCAGGGGGTTCTGCATGAGTTTCGATGTCTAATCCATCTTGTATATCATTTGCAACTGGTGCAGTGGCTGCTGAGCCTATGAATTGTGGAATTCCCTGCAGAGTGAGGTTGTTGCTCCCTGATTATCCCAGTCCCAGTGGCAGCAGCCTCATCTGATATGGGTTTGTAGTAAGTGCACAGAAAGATCCCACTCCTCGGTGCTGGACACCATTGCAAAGGAAGAAGATTAAAGATCAGTTTTATTTGTCACATGCCCTTCGAAACGCACGGTAAAAAGCATTGTCTGTGTCAACGAGAACCACAGTCTGGGGACCGCTAGTGTCGCCAAGCTTGTAATGCGGGTGTGGTGTGCCCACAACTCTCTAACTCTAACCCACATGACTTTGGAACGTGGGAGGAAACCAGAGCGCCCGGAGGAAACTGGGGAGAGTAGGAATTTTAGGGAGTTGTAGCACTGGCAATCACCAGTCTGGGTTCAACTCCCACCACTGACTGGAAGGAGTTTGTACTTTCTCCCCAAGACCGCATGGGGCTCTTTTGGGCGTTCCACTTCCCTCGCACATGCCAAAGATGTATGATTGGGGTTAGTGAGTTGTGGGCATGCTCTGTTGGCGCTGGATGCGTGGTGACGCTTACGGGCTGCCCAACACAAACCTCGCGGATTTGATTTGCTTTCACTGTACTGCACATAAGACAAATAACGCTGATCTTTACTCTTTGCAAACTCCTTACAGACAGCGGCAGGAACTGAACCCCAAACACTGGCGCCGCGAGTGTTCCCAGGCTTGACCAACCTTTATCTTCAGCTAACTTCAATCTTCTCTCTCTGTTCACTGACTACCACGTCCATGGATATTGATAGCTACCTTTGGTCAATAGCTCCAGTCGGTGTCTTGGTTAGCATGGATGAGTTGGGCTGAAGAGCCTGTTTCCCTACGACCGTAAGAGATAGGAACAGAACCAGGCCATTTGGCCCATCAAGTCTGTTCCATCTCTCTCTGAACTCCATTTCTCTGTGTCCCTTCATGGCCAGATTTATCAAGAATCTATCAAACTCCATCTTAAGTATACCTAATGACCTGGCCTCCACAGATGCCTGTAGCAACAAATTCCACAGATTCACCACCTTCTGGTTAAAGGAATTCCTCCTCATCTCTGTTCTAAATCGACATCCCTCTATTCTGAGGTTATAATCTCTGGTCCTAGACTCTCCCACCATAGGAAACATCCTCTTCACATCCACACTATCTAGACCATTCAACATCCGCTAGGTTTCAATGAGATCCCCCATCACTCTTCTTCAGAGTGGTCAGCAGCACTGGGGCTCCACAGGGGACTGTCCTGTCTCCCTTTCTCTTCACCATCTACACCTCGGACTTCAACCACAACACCGAGTCTTGCCATCTTCAGAAGTTTCCTGATGACTCTGCCATAGTTGGATGCATCAGCAAGGGAGATGAGGCTGAGTACAGGGCTACAGTGGGAAACTTTGTCACATGGTGCGAGCAGAATCATCTGCAGCTTAATGTGAAAAAGACTAAGGAGCTGGTGGTGGACCTGAGGAGGGCTAAGGCACCAGTGACCCCTGTTTCCATCCAAGGGGTCAGTGTGGACATGGTGGAGGATTACAAATACCTGGGGATACGAATGGACAATAAACTGGACTAGTCAAAGAACACTGAGACTGTCTACAAGAAGGGTCAGAACCGTCTCTATTTCCTGAGGAGAATGAGGACCTTTAACATCTGCTGGACGATGCTGAGGATGTTCTACAAGTCTGTGGTGGCCAGTGCTATCATGTTTGCTGTTGTGTGCTGGGGCAGCAGGCTGAGGGAAGCAGACACCAACAGAATCAACAAACTCATTCATAAGGCCAGTGATGTTGTGGGGGCGGAACTGGACTCTGCGACAGTGGTGTATGAAAAGAGGATGCTATCCAAGTTGTGTGCCATCTTGGACAATGACTCCCATCCACTCCATAATATACTGGTTAGGCACAGGAGTACATTCAGCCAGAGACTCATTCCACCAAGATGTAACACTGAGCGTCATAGGAAGTCATTCCTGCCTGTGGCCATCAAACTTTACAACTCCTCCCTCGGAGTGTTAGACACCCTGAGCCAATAGGCTGGTCTTGGACTTATTTCCACTTGGCATTACTAACTTATTATTATTTGGTTATTTATGGTTTTATATTGCTATATTTCTTCACTATTTTTGGTTGGTGCAGCTGTAACGAAACCCAGTTTCCCTCGGGATCAATAAAGTGTGTCAGTCTGTAAATTCCAGAGAGTCACAGGCCCAGAGCCACCTAACGCTCATGTGGTAAACCTTTCACGAACCTCCCTTGAACCCTCTCCAATGTCACCACGTCCTTGTTTAGCTAAGGGGTTTCTGTGTTGTACAGTTCTGGGGCCTTCTGGTGAAGATTGTATGACCTTCTGGTGAAGGTGCTCAGAGGAGGGAGTTTTGGGAGGTGAGCCCGATGATATTTTTCCTGAACAACACACACACACAAAATACTGGAGGAGCTCAGCAGGACAGGCAGCATCAATTGAAAGAAGGACAGTCAACGTCCTGGCCCAAAACGTCGACTGTACTTTTTTCCATTGATGCTGCCTGGCCTGCTGAGCTCCCCCAACATATTTTGTGTGTGTTGCTCGGATTTCCAGCGTCTGCAGATTTTCTCTTGTTGGCGATATTTTTTCTGAAGTCGAGACGGTTGTTTAGTGGGGAGCCTGCAGCTGGTTGTGCTCCCCTGCACCAACACTCTTGCCATGAGTAGAAAATGGATGAGGAGCAGGGGGAGCCCTGGAATAGATCAGGCGTGGGAAGTAGTTACTGGGGAATGCCGGGATCTGATAGGAAATTCAGCGAGTCTCTGCCGACTGGACAGTGTAAGAGTTGAAGTCCATAAGCACTTTACAATCAGCGATGGAGGAAATGGGGCTGCAAGCTAATGCAAAGCAAGATCCCATAAATATAACTGGATAATAATCGCTGCATGCTGAACTTGTGATCTAGCAGCTTGAGTGTGGTAAACTATCTCTTCGCTCCATCAATACAAATAGCTGACAACACAGTACTACCTCGGAGATGTTCTGACACTGCTAAGCCTTGATTGTTGAGAAGCCTAGCTGTCAAAAGTACCTCACTGCATATCTACGGTCCCACGCACTGCCGCCAGCATTTAGGGCAGCAGTGAAGGTCCTCCACCTCTGGCGGTGTTCAGGGCTTCCTTCATCGTGTCAGTAGCCCGGATTTTCACCACTGTCAGTCATGCAAGTCCCCGGTGGAGACTCGGGAATACCGTCACACTCAGATGTAGAAGGATTCTTCATTGCTGTCTCCATAACAATTTTGTTTGACCAGTCTGGGTTGTCGGCCCTGAGCTGAACCCCTGTACCTGGAGGACCGGTGGACCACTCTAAGTCTGACCTCTACCCTTTGACCTGTTTGGCATGGGTGACCCTACCAAGAGCCAAAGCACAAAGCCCTGAATGGTGTCTCCAATCCCTACGAAAAGGTCGTGGTCCTCTGGTCCTCTTGGAGGTTACTGTATATGACAACATAGGTTTCTCTGACCTGCTAGTCACTCCCCACTGCTTCTCCCACCTTCCTTACCTTTTGCTTTCCCTCAGTCTAGTTCCACCCCACCCCCCCCCCCTACGACAGCACCTTCTCCTGGTTGCCCTCCTCTTTGCCTTTATTCCATTGTCATCGGCACGGTGGCGTAATGGTTAATTAACCTGCAGTGCAGGCAACCCAGTTTCAAGTCCTGCTGATGTCTGTAAGGAATTAGTACCATCCCTTCTTCCCCCCCCCCCCAAAATCGTGTAGTTTTCCTCTGGGTGCTTCAGTTTTCTCCCGCATTCCAAAGAGGTACTGGTTGGTAGATTAATTGGTCATTGTAAATTATCTCAAGATTAAGCTAGGATTAAATTGGGGTTGCTGGGCGGTGTGGTTGAATAAGTAATAAAAATTTCCTTCCTCGTCAGACTCAGCTTTTCACCTGGAAGGATGAGTGATTTAGAAGGATGAGAGGGGAACTGATTGAAAGATATAAGATTATTAAGGAATTGGACAAGCTAGAGGCAGGAAACATGTTCCCAATGTTGGGCAAGTCCAGAACCAGAGGCCACAGTTTAAGAATAAGGGGTAGGCCATTTAGAACAGAGTTGTGGGAAAACTTTTTCACCCAGAGAGTTGTGGATCTGTGGAATGCTCTGCCTCAGAAGGCAGTGGAGGCCAATTCTCTGGATGCTTTCTAGATAGAGCTCTTAAAGATAGCGGAGTCAAGGGATATGGGGAGAAGGCAGGAACGGGGTACTGATTGTGGATGATCAGTCATGATCACATTGAATGGCGGTGCTGGATCGAGGGGCCGAATGGCCTTCTGCACCTATTGTCTATTGTCTATTGGTCTCACTTATCACCTGCCAGCTTATACTCTTTCACCCAACCCCCACCTTTGCAGTCCCGATGAAGGGTTTTGGCCCGAAATGGTGACTGCTTTCCCCCCTCCATAGATGCTGCACGGCCTGCTGAGCTCCTCCAGCATTTTGTGTGCGTTTCTCTGGATTTCCAGCATCTGCAGAATCTCTTGTGAACTCTGTCTGAAGCAGAATTTGTATCAACGACCGAGCCAGAGGCATCACCCGAGCAAGAGGATATTGACCCATAGAACCGGAACGGACAGACTTTGTAGGCAGTGGTGTATTTTCAAGGTGGGGCCGTTTATTGGGGGGGGGGTGATTTTTAGCAACCACTGTTTTTTGTGGAAGACTGAAAGGCTTGCTTGGCTTTGAGAGTTCGGGAAGTAGGACTGGAGTCACACGTCACCTAGACCAGATAGGGTGGGAGTTATCTTTCATCAGTGAACGAGATAGATAGGGCTGTTAAGTCACAGGTAAGTAGGGCTGGAAACAGAGCTTTTGGCACGTTGGCCTTCATAAATCAAAAAAGTGAGTTCTGGAGTTTGGGATGTTATGTTGAAGTTGTATAACGCATTGATGAGGCCTAATTTGTGTTCAGATTTGGTCACCCACCTACAGGAAAGATGTCAATAAGACTGAAAGTGTACAGAGAAACTTTGCAAGAGTCTTGCCATGACTGGAGGACCTGAGTTATAAGGAAAGCTTGACTAGGTTAGGACTTTATTCCATAGAACATAGAAGATTGGGGGAGAGATTTGATGTGTACAAAATTATGAGGGGCAGAGTGAATGCAAACAGGCTTTTTCCACTGAAATGCCGGACGAACTCAGCAGGTCAGGCAGCATCTATGGAAATAAGTAAACGGACGACGTTTCGGACGAAGACCTTTCTTCAGGGCGTGTCTTGCTCCGAAGAAGGGTTTCGGCCTGAAACATCGACTGGTTTATTTATTTCCATAGATGCTGCCTGACCTGCTGAGTTTGTCCGGCATTTTGTGTGCGTTGCTCTGGATTTTTAGCATCTGTAGACTCTCTTGTGTTTAAGATTTTTCCACTGAGTTTGGGTGAAGCTACAATGAGATGTCATGGGTTAAGGATGAAAGGTGAGAAGATTAAGGGGAACATGAGAGAAAACTTCTTCACTCAGAGAGTCATGGGGGTATGGAATGAGCTGCCAACACAAGTCATGCATGTAAGCTCAATTTCAACATTTAAGAAAAGTTATAATAGGGACATGGATGTGAAGGGTGCAGTTTGATCGGACTTGGCAGTTTAAATAGTTCAGCATAGACTAGATGGGCCAAAGGGCCTGTTTCTGTGCTGTAATTTTCTATGATGCAAAGGTGGCCTGTTGACAACTTAAGGCGACTCCTCTGACCTGCAATTTGCCTGCATGTTGGGACACAGTGCCTTGAATGGCAAATTGTCCAGACTCAAGAATAACTTCTTCCACACTGCAGTCAGACTTCTGAATCCAGCACCCCTTTCACACCCTCTTCTCCATGGCGTTGCCATGTTTTCAAACTCTACGCTCAGCAGCTACTTTATTAGGCACACTTGTACATCTGCTCATTAATGCAGATATCTTACCAACCAATCAGGGGGCAGCAACTCAATGCACAAAAGCATGCAGGCACGGTCAAAAGGTTCAGTTGTTGTTCAGACCAAACATCAGACTGGGGAAGAAATGTGACCTTGACCGTTGAATGATTGTTGGTGCCAGATTGGGTGGTTTGAGTATCACAGGGACTTCTGATCTCCTGGGATTTTCATGCACAGCCACCTCAGTGAAGTTTATGTAGAATGCGAGAAACAAAAAAGAAATCAAGTGTGGGGTGAAAATGCCTTGCGAATGAGAGAGGTCAGAGGAGAATGTCAGGGCTGAGTCAAGCTGACAGGAAGGCGACCGTAACTCAATTAACCACATGTTCGAACAGCGGTGTGTAAAAGAGCATCTCTGAATGCACAACATGTCGACCTTGAAGTGGATGGGCTACAACAGAAGACCATGAGCTTACATTCAGTGGCCATGTTATTATGTACAGGAGCTAACTAATAAAGTGGCCACTGTTTGATGTCTCTAATCTATTCTCTTATTGTCACTTCTGTTTGTCCTACAGGCTTTGCACAATTCACTTGTTCTGTGTTCGTTGTGTTTACAGTACTGTGCATGATCCACAATACTCCAAATCCAGTCTCACCAATGGCTTATACAGTGCTATGCAAAAGTCTTAGCAACATATATATAGCTGGGGAGACTAAGACCTTTGCATGGTACTGTCCTTGTCAACGTGGAGCGGAGAGCGACTTCGTAAATCTAGCTGGAGCAAAGGGTGTTGGGAATGGCGAGGGATGCCTGCTGCGGGAGGGGTGCGCGACCAGTGGGAGAGAAGGACTGCCAGAGACACGGGGGGGTGGGGGGGTTGGCGCGGGTGCCAACACACCCAATCCTGAGACACCAGGCAAGGTCACTGATTCCAAACAATTGGTTTATTGATCATTACAGAATGTCTCTCTGGTCCCTCCCCTCTCCCTTCCCCTTTTCCCAACCATGATCCCCCTCTCCCTGCCCCTTTCCCACTCTCAGTCCACAACAGAGACCCATATCAGAATCAGGTTTATCATCACTCACATAGTCATGAAATTTGCTTTTCTTTCGTGGCAGCAGTACAGTGCAATACATAGAATTACTACAGTACCGTGCAAAAGTCTTAGGCACCCTAGCTATATATATGTGTGCACCTAAAAGTTTTGCACAGAACTGTAAAACTATCACACACACTGTTTGGTCTGTGAGCTTCATGAGAACAAGGTATTTCACTGTAACCTATTACTGACAATAAACTGACTAACCCTGAGTATTTCTCCAGGGTCACGATAGCGGCACTAACCTTTCATCAATGTACCACCGAATGACCTTGTTACAGCAGCAGGGTTGAATGGTGTGTATAGCACATTGTATTGAGATTTTTATGTAGTTTAGAGTTACCACACCCAATGAGCCCACTCTGCCCATTTAACTTACTAACCCATACGTCTTTTCAATGTGAGTGGAAACCAGAGCACCTGGAGGAAACCCAGGAGGTCATGGGGAGGGGGGTGAACATAGAAGTTTCTTACAGACCATGGCAAAAGTTGCCTGGGTCGCTGGCGTTGTGAAGCATTACGCTGCCACAATACACCAATTTCATCGGATTAATCCCACCTCTGTTCTGCTGTTCTCCTCTATACCCAAAGCCTGGATTGACACCTTGCCCTACTGTTCTGTTTATTATTTATTGTAATGCTGGTACTGTTTTGTGCACTTTATACAGTCCAGTGTAGGTCTGTGGTCTAGTGTAGCTTTCTCTGTGTTTTTTTATTACGTAGTTCAGTCTAGTGTTTTATACTGTGTCATGTAACACCATGGTCCTGAAAAAATGTTGTCTCATTTTTACTATGCACGGTACCAGCAGTTATGGTCGAAATGACAATAAAAGTTGACTTGACTTGATTTGACGACTGCCTGTACCCCTAAAGGTTTTGACTCCTCAATCACTCATCCAAATGCCTCTTAAAGGTGAGGGTTTCTCCTCTACCAGCCTTTCACACCGTGAGCTCCACACCCCTTGCATGACTCCCCCTCCCCCTATAGCCCTACCAATCAGTGCCCCCTTAACCATTTCCTTGTCTGGTAATGGGTCCACTTCTCTGTTCACCACGTTCAGACCTGTCCCAGAACACAACCTCTCCTTTGTCTCCCTTCCTGAATATAATTCCTGGTGGTAGCCCCCACGACTTGGAGGCTCTGTGCCTGCACTCACTGGAGTTTGGCAAAAATGAGGAGGCTGCTCGGTGAAACTTGCCAAACGTCGGAAGGCCTCCATGGAGAGGATGCTTCCTGTCAAAGAGGAGTCTGGGACCAGAGGGCACAGCCTCAGAATACAAGGACAAGCCTTTAGAACAGAGAAGGAACTTCTTTAGCCAGAGAGTAGTGAATCTGTGGACACAGACACCACGGAGGCCAAGTGATTGGGTATATTTAAAGCAGAGGCTGATAGGTTCTTGATTAGTAAGGTTGGGGAGAAGGCAGGAGAATGTGGTTGAGAGGGTTGATAAATCAGCTGGAACAGACTCGAGGGGCTGAATTGCCTAATTCTGCTCCTGTGTCTTATGGCCTTAAAGCTCCATCACATCATTTTGCCGAGGGCAGGCCAGCACCCCAGCTCGGAATCAGGCCCTTCAGCCCACCCATCCATGCTGACCAAGATGACCAACCATGCTCGTCCTACTTAGCCCCATTTGACCCATAGCCCCTCTAAACCTTTTCTATCCGCTTCCCTTTCTAAATGTGGCTAATGTACCTGCCTCAACCGTCTCCGCTTGGTAGTTTGTTCCGTAGACTGGCCACCCTGTCATGTACCTGTTAAATCTCTCCCCTCTCACCGTAACCCTATGCCCTCTAGTTCTTGATTCCCGAACCCTGGGGAGAAAGCTGTGCGCATTCACCCTGTCTGTACCCCTCATACACCTCCAGAAGGTCATCCCTCATTCTCCTCTGTATTAATGAGTACAGTCCCAACCAAGTTTACCCGTCCAGCACGGGTAAAGCCCTTGCCTCCATCTGCATGGAACGTTGATGCAGGAAAGCAGCATCCAGCATCGGCGACCCCCTCCATCTAGGCCATGCTCTCTCCTCACTGCTGCCCTCAGGAAGGAGGTACAGGAGCCTCAGGATTTGCACCAGCAGGTTCAGGAACAGTTACTACCCCTCAACCATCAGGAAGGAGGTACAGGAGCCTCAGGATTCGCACCAGCAGGTCTGCAAAAAGCTCAATCATGAACATGTCTCTTTGATAGAGAGGCATAGTAGAGTTAGCACAGACGGCCCAGGTTCAATTCCTCAACCAGCAGGCTTTTGAACCAGTGGGGAAAACTTCTCTGAAGTTTACTCACCCCATCTCTACAAGAACTCTTCATCTCACCTTCTCAATCATTTACTACTTATAATTCTTTCTCTTTTTTTCTTTTTTGTATTTGCACAGATTGTTGTCTTTTGCGCGCTGGTTGTTTACCCGTCCAGTTGGGTGTGGTCGGTTAACGTTTAGAAACATAGAAAACCTACAGCACAATACAGGCCCTTCAGCCCACAAAGCTGTGCCGAACATGTCCCTACCTTAGAACTACCCAGGCTTACCCATAGCCCTCTATTTTTCCAAGCTCCATGTATCCATCCAGGAGTTTCTTAAAAGACCCTATTGTTTCCGCCTCCGCCACTGTCACCAGCAGTCCATTCCACGCACTCACCACTCTCTGCGTAAATAAACTTACCCCTCACATCTGCTCTGTACCTACTTCTAAGCACCTTAAAACTGTGCCCTCTCGTGCTAGCCATTTCAGCTCTGGGAAAAAGCCTCTGATTATCCACACAATCTATGCCTCTCATCATCTTATGCACCTCTCATCCTCCATTGCTCTAAAGAGAAAAGACCGAGTTCACTCACCCTATTCTCAAAAGGCATGCTCCCCAATCCAGGCAACATCCTTGTAAATCTCCTCCCTTTCTATGGTTTCCACGTCCTTCCTGCAGTGAGGCGACCAGAATTGAGCAGAGTACTCCAAGTAGGGTCTGACCAGCTGCAACATTACCTCTCAGTCCTAAACTCAGTCCCACAATTGATGAAGGCCAATGCACCGTGTGCCTTCTTAACCACAGAGACAACCTGTGCAGCAGCTTTGAGTGTCCTATGGACTCTGATCCTCCACACTTCCAAGAGTCTTGCCATTAACACTATATTCTGCCATCATATTTGACCTACCAAAATGAACCACCTCACACTTACCTGGGTTGAACTCCACCTGCCACTTCTCAGCCCAGTTTTGCATCCTATCAATGTCCCGCTGTAACCTCTGACAGCCCTCCACACTATCCACAACACCTCCAACCTTCGTTTCTTGGAATTACTGAGTATGCCACAAGAAAACGTATCTCAGGGTTGTCTGTGGTTGAACTTTGCTCAACCCCTCTGCCCCTCGAGGCTTGGCAACATCCTTGTTGATCTCCTACTCCAGCAGGTGGTAAAAGTGGGCTCCCTCACCTCTGCCCCTCTGACCCTCAACACAGGTGCCCCTCAGGGCTGTGTCCTAAACCCCCTCCTTTACTCTCTGTATCCATTTGGACATTTAGACGGAGACGTAACTTAAAAGATTTTTACTCCTCACTTACATGAAGGATGTAAGTAATAAAGTCAACTCAATTCAATTGCTCTTTCTAGCATAACAGCATCTTTCCTGTAGAGATGTGATTAAAGCTGAGCTCTGTACAACCAATGTAGCCTCATCAATCTCTTGCCAAGCAGCCTGATATAGCCTCACAACTTCTGAATTCATTGCCAGTGTAGGCCAGTGTACTAAAAAATATCGTTCCCCACCTTGTGTACCCGTGACACCACTTTCAGGTAACCTTGCAAGTGGTTTAACTGACAACACACACAAAATGCTGGTAGAACACAGCAGGCCAGGCAGCATCTATAGGGAGAAGCGCTGTCGACGTGCTGATTCACACGTTCTCCTTACACACTGTCACTGCATCATTACCGTTCAGAGTCTCGAATTTATGAACTTATTTTTCACTATAACAAGTCACATTTTACTCTCTGTGCCTGCCAATTCACTGCGGATAAATACTGAACTGAATTGAATTGACTTCATTTATTACATCCTTTGTATAGGTGAGGAGTAAAAATCTTCACGTTACGTCTCCGTCTAAAAGTGCAATTTATAGTAATTTATAATAAATAGTATGTGCAACAGGATAGTCAATATAACATGGGGATACAGTTGTGTCAGCATGAATTAATCAGTTTGATGGCCTGGTGGAAGAAGCTGTCCCAGAACTTGTTGATCCTGGCTTTTATGCTGCAGTACCGTTTCCTGGATGGTAGCAGCTGGAACAGTTTGTGGTTGGGGTGATTTGGGTCCTCAATGATCCTTCAGGCCCTTTTTACACACCTGTCTTTGTAAATGTCCTGAATAGTGGCAAGTTCACATCTACAGATGTGCTGGGCTGTCCACACCACTCTCTGCAGATACGTTTTGCCCAATCTTTTCATTACAAAATTCTGCTTAACAGAAACCTTATTCATGATCATGTCTCTTTCATAGGGTGTCACGGCAGTACTTACTTACTGCCCATTACACCACTGGCGTTTAGGGCAGCAATGAAGGTAGACAATAGGTCCAGGAGTAGGCCATTCGGCCCTTTGAGCCAGCACCGTCATTCAATGTGATCATGGCTGATCATCCACAATCAGTACCCCGTTCCTGTCTTCTCCCCGTATCCCTTGACCCCGCTATCTTCAAGAGCTCTATCTAACTCTATCTTGAAAGCATCCAGAGAATTGGCCTCCACTGCCTCCTGGGGCAGAGCATTCCACAGATCCACAACTCTCTGGGTGAGAAAGATTTTCCTCAACTCCGATCTAAATGGCCTACCCCTTATTCTTAAACTGTGGCCTTTGGTTCTGGACTCACCTCACATCGGGAACAGGTTTCCTGCCTCTAGTGTGTCCAATCCCTTAACAATCTTATATGTTTCAATCAAATCCCCTCTCATCCTTCTAAATTCCAGTGTATACAAGCCCAGTCGCTCCAATCTTTCAACATATGACAGTCCCGCCATCCCGGGAATTAACCTTGTGAACCTACGCTGCACGCCCTCAATAGCAAGAATGTCCTTCCTCAAATTTGGAGAGCAAAACTGCAGACAATACTCCAGGTGTGGTTCATCTCTGGCAATGTTCAGGGCTTCCTTCATCGTGTCAGTAGCTTCCTGTCAGTTTTCACTGCTGTCAGTCAAGCAAGTGCCAGGTGGAGACTCGGGAAACCCGTCGCACTCGGATGCAGAAGGGTTCTTTATTGCTGTTTCTGGGACAATTTTGTTTGACCAGTCAGGGTCAAGGGTGAGCTGAACCCTTGAACCTGGAGGACCGGTGGGCCGCTCTTTGTCTGTCCTCTACCCTTTCCCTACTGAGATCCAAAGCAGAAAGCCCTGACCCCAGCCAACACAGCTCTCTGGGTCACTGAGCCAGCCAAGCTTCCAAGCCCTACAACAGTTGCCACAGCTGCCTGTTAGTCCGTCCTTCTCCTGACTCCAAGTGCTCTGGTTTCCTCCCACAGTCCAAAGACCGGTTAGAACGTTCACTGCTGATTGTAAATTGTCCTGTGATTAAGCTAGGGTTAAATCAGGGGATATCATGATATCTCAATAAGTAAATTAATAAGGTGGTTTCTTGACATTTGTCAGTACACGAGTGTAAAGGAGAACAAAATGATTGTTACTCTGGATTTGGTGTTGCATAAAGAAACATAATAAATGTAAATACATAAGGTTAGCTTATATACATGGACTGTGTTCACATAAAGTGACAGTAGGTACACGAGTATCTGTACATATGGTGACTGACAGGAAATGGTAAATTAGTGGTGGTTGGGGGTGTGGTGGAATGGGTTAACGGGTGGAGGTGTTGATCAGCCTCATGGCTTGGGTGGAAAGTAGTTGTTTTTGAGTCTGAAGGTCCTGGCCTGGACGCAGCGTAGCCTTCTCCCTGGTGACAGTGGGACAAAGAGGCCATGAGCAGGGTGGGCAGGACCCTTCATGATATCGCTGTTTTCCTCGGCACCTTTCCGCGCATCCTTGATGCTGGGGCCAGGAATGGCGGCATCTCTGTGCCCTTCTTTCCCTGCGAGTCTTGCCTGACTCTCCCGGGTGAGGGGGAGCTCTCTCTGGTGCCGGGGGGGGGAAGGGCTTGGGGGAAGCTGAGTCACTCAGCAATGGGGGTGATCCCGGCCCAACTGCCGACCGCTACAGCTGGACGTGGCCGGTCGCCTAATTGATCTATTTATTAAGTAACAGCGCAAAATAGTTCCTTCAAACCGCGCCACCCAGCAAACACCGACTTACCCTGACCTAATCACAGGACAATTTACAATGACCAATTAACCCACCAACCGGTACATCTGAGGACAGTGGGAGGAAACCCACGCAGTCACGGGGAGAACGTACAAACTCCTCACAGACAATGGCAGGAAAATGGCTTCCTAGATAAACGCAATCATTGTTCACATTTCGGAGACTGGCCTGAGGGAGGAGCGTTCTGTTATCCTGGAAAACTTTAACTTTGTATTTTTAAGGCTGTTTTGTGAGGTGATTTCATTTTGTTAGGTATTTATGTCAAAGACAGATCGTTCCACCCCTGCTCCACACTCCGTGTGTCCTTCAGAAAGGTCACTGAACATAGTCGTACAACAGGGAAAGGAAAGTGGCCTCAGGTCCACACCATCCATAAAACATACACTTACATTAGTCTCAGTTCATTCCCCCCACCTCCCAGATGCTTCCCCTCACCTGGACCCCAGCAGCAGGTTTGGATAACATGCCAATATCTTTGGGAGGAAGCCCGCAGGAGGGGGATATGCAATCTCCACACAGACAATTCCAGAGGTCAAGATCGAACCGAGGTTCTTGGAGCTGTGATGCAGAGGCTGTGAACAGCCGTGCCACCATGCCACACAAGGGGTTAGTCTTCTACAACGCCCACAAAACACAGGAAGAACCAGACCGCATGGCATCATCAGCGTTATAAAGTGCCCTGTTGTATGACATCATCATCATGTGCCGTGTCATATGACATCATCATTATGTGCCATGTTGTACGACATGGGTGATCATGGTCTAAGGACCATGATTGTTCTTGGCAAATATTTCTACAAAGTGGTTTGCCATTGCCTTCTTCTGGCCAGTGTCTTTACAGGATGGGTAACCCCCCCCCCCCCAGTCACTCTTCAGAGATTGTCTGCCTGGCGTCAGTGGTCGCTTAACCAGGAATTGTGATCTGCACCAGCTGCTCGTATGACCATCCACCACGTACCCCCATGGCTTCACATAAACCTAATTGGGAGGGCTAAGGAGGGGATACTCCTAGCCCAAGGGTGACTTGCAGGCTAGCGGAGGGAAGGGGGGCCTAATACCTCCTTTGGTAGAGACATAACTCCACCCCACATCTATGGAGGTGAATAAGCAGTTGATGTTTTTGGCTGAGAACCTTCCTCAGGACCGGAAAGGAAGGGGGCCAGAATAGAAAGGTGGATGAAGGGGAGGTGGGTATGAGCTGGCACGTGATAGGAAAGACCGGTAGGTGCGGGAGAAGGTGGGAGGGTGGAAGAGGCAAATGGTTGTAGGTGAGGAGAGAGGGCCATGGAATGAAAGGGAGAAGGAGGGAACCAGAGGGAGTCAATAAGAAGGAGGAAGTAGAAGGGAATATGCAAGGGGGTAGCCAGAAAGGGGCATTAATAAAGAGAAAAGAGAGTGGGGAGGGGTGAGGAAGAAGCAGAGGGCGCTGATCTTTGGAAGTTAGAGAAATCAATGCTTCTGCCGTCAAGTTAAAGGCTGCCCAGACAGAATATATTCAACTTGGCCCCCTTGTGCTGTGAACAGGCCTGCTGTTGTGGGTTTGTAAAGCAGAACTGAAATGGGAAGCCACCTGGAGAGTCTGTCTTTGGTAGCAACTTGGCGACACGGTCCCCCGAACTGTGGTGGGTCTCACTGATGTCGAGGTGGCTCGATACAGGTGTCACATTCGGGTGCAGTGTAGCCTCCTGTCACTGACGTGTTGTGTCGGACGGAGCTACGTTGTAAGCAGCAGACCATTGGGCCCATCGAGCCTGCTCTGCCATCGAAGACGATGTTGCTGATTACCTGTCCCAGGAACCAGTCCCTGCCATCTCTCCGTCATCCCTTCGACATTGAGAAACACACCCATTCCTCAATGAGCATGTTTAATGACTAGAAATTTGCAGCTAGCAGTGGTGGTGAGTTCGACAAGTTCACTCCCCAGTCGCTGAAGGGCTTGCTGCTGATCTCTGGGACCCCACACTGGGGTATCCACCCTTGACCGGCTCCATCCAGTTCCGTTCAAATTCTACTGCTTCAGTGAGATGCTGCCTCATTCCTCACCTCAGTGAATATCTCTCCCATCTACAAACCCTTGGGATGCTGGTGAGTGTGACCTTACACACTGGGCGTGCAATGTGACCCTTTCACACCGGGTGAGCCAGCGTGACCCTTCACACCAGGAGTGCAGTGTGACATTACACACTGGGAGTACACGTGACCTTTCACACCAGGAGAACGGCATGATCTTTCACACCGGGAGTGTGGCGTGACCTTTCACACTGGAGGAGCGGTGTGACCTTTCACACCTTGAGAGTGTTGTGACCTTTCACACCGGGAGAACTGCGTGACCTTACACATGTGGAGCTTGATATGACATTGCACAGTGGGGGTGTACTGTGAGCTGGAATTCCAGGTGTGACCAGGAGCGTGATGAGACCTTGCACACCGAGCGTACGGTGGCGACCCTGCACGGGAGGACGCAACTCTGGGAGCAACGTTGCCAGTCGCAGACTCACAGAAGTAGGCCCTTCCATCCTGTTCACAGTACCCTCCTCTAACTCTCAGCCTGTAAGCCACAAGCCCTTCCTCTCTACGTACCAGTGCAAGTGCTTCTCAAATGTTGCACTTGTACCCGCCTTGACCACTTCCTCTGGCAGCTCGTTCCTGGTGCTCACTGTCCCCTGTGTAAAGAAGTTATGTCTCAAGTCTGTGCCCTCCACAACCCTGGGGAAATGTCTACAATTGTCTCCTTAATACATACCCGTCGTGATTTTATTAACTTCCATGGGGTCACTCCTTATGGTCCTGTTCTCTAAGGAGTAAAGAACCAGAATGGCCAACATCTCCCTAAACTGAGGCCTACTCGTCCAGGCAGTAGCCTTAGAATTCTCCTCTGCTCCCTCTCCAGCCTGGCGACGTCTTTCTTGAAGGATAGTGCCAACACACTCCAAGTGAGGTCTCAGCAATGACTTCTGCAGCACTGTGCCTCAGACCGTAATCATCAACGTGGAGCAGAGAGCGAATTTATAAACCTGGTGGTAGCAAAGGCTGTTGGGAATGGCAAAGGTGGAGGGGCGTGGGACCGGTGACGGAGTGCCAGGGGTGAGTTGGGTGCAGACACACCCAGTCCTGAGACACCAGGCAAGGTCATTTGATTCCAAACAATGATCATTACAGAATCTCTCTGGTGCTTCCCTCTCCCTTCCCCTTTCCCCAACCATGATTCCCCTCTCCCTGCCCCCTTCCCATGTGCTTAAGACTTTTGCACAATACTGATCAACTAGCACATAACGTCCCTCCTACTAAAACTCAATGAAGGCCAGCATGCTAAATGCCTCCTTTTCCACCCTGTCTACTTTCGAGGTTACTTTCAGTGAACTCCCTACAACACTCGTCAGTGTTCTGCCATAGCATCTTTGCTGATTTGACAGCCGGAGAACATCACCTCACACTTTTCCATCCACAGTAAGTTGAAATCCTTTCCTCAGTCCAGGGCTTCACAACCCGGGGGTCTATGGACCCCTTTTTGTCTTGGCATAAGAAGGGTTAAGAGTCCTGCCTCAGTCCGTCTCCCTGTCTGAACAAAATCTCAGAATCGGGTTTACTATCACCGGCGAATGTCGTGAAATTTGTCTTTACAGCAGCTGTACAATGCTATACATAACACTGGGAAAGTAACTGTGATTTACAGTAAGTATTTATATCTATATTAAATAGATAAGTAGTGCAAAAATAAAAATAAATTAGTGAGGTAACGTTCATGGGTTCAAAGTCCATTTAGAAACCAGATGGCGGAGGGGAACAAGCTGTTCCTGAATCGCTGAGTGTGTGTCTTCAGGCTGCTGTACCTCCTCTCTGATGGTAACAGTGAGAAGAGGGCATGGCCTGGAGTATTGTGTGCAGTTTTGGTCTCCAAATTTGAGGAAAGACATTCTTGCTATTGAGGGAGTGCTATTAACTTCGTAGGTTCACGAAGTTAATTCCGGGGATGGCGGGACTGTTATATGTTGAAAGATTGGAGCAACTGGGCTTGTATACACTGGAATTTAGAAGGATGAGAGGGGATCTGATTGAAACATATAAAATTATTAAGGGATTGGACACGCTAGAGGCAGGAAACATGTTCCCGATGTTGGGGGAGTCCAAAACCAGAGGCCGCAGTTTAAGAATAAAGGGTAGACCATTTAGAACAGAGTTGAGGAAAATCTTTTTCACCCAGAGAGTTATGGATCTATGGAATGCTCTGCCTCAGAAGGCAGTGGAGGCCAATTCTCTGGATGCTTTCAAGAAAGAGTTAGATAGAGCTCTTAAAGATAGCGGAGTCAAGGGATATGGGGAGAGGGCAGGAACGGGGTACTGATTGTGGATGATCAGCCATGATCGCATTGAATGGCAGTGCTGGCTAGAAGGGCTGAAGGGCCTACTCCTGCACCTATTGTCTGTTGTCCTGGGTGATAGGGTCCTTAATGATGGACGTTGCCTTCTTGAGGCATCGTTCCTCAAAGATGTCCTGGATACTACGGGGGCTTGTGTCCGTGACAGAGCTGATTTTACAACTCTCTGAAGCTTACTTCAATACTGTCCATTAGCCTCCCACACTCCCCCCCCCCACCACAATACCAGACGGTGGTGCAGCCAGTTAGAATGCTCTCCACGTTACATCTGTAGAAATTTGCGGGGTTTTGTGACCTGCTGTATCTCCCCAGACTCCGGATGAAATGTAACCCCCTGCGATTCCCTGTGCATCGTGTTTCACCATCAGCAAGCTGCCCCAATTTACTCCCGACGCCACATTTGCTAATCGGGCCACGTACATTCACATGCCCCGCTAGTCCCCCGTTCCCAATCCCGCTGCTGCTTGTGGGATCCTCCTGTTCAAGCTCTTGCTTCCCTCGACTTCGATGAAGGGCAGAGTAGGCAACCGGGATTGGTGCCGCAGTGAGTGCGTGCCATAGAGGGGTGTGTAGCAGCCTCGCAGCTCCTGGAAAGCCAGTTCAATCCCGACCTCCGACGCTACCTGTGCAGAGAGTCCCTCGTTCCCCCCACCCCCACAACCTGCTATCGGCTCGGGGCTCAGGGAGGTCGGTAAGTGACCCTTAGGTTTCCCCCAGTGAAGGAGTTGAGATGAGGAGCAGGGGAACGAGGTGAAGGGGGGGGGCAAATGGGGTTGTCCTGCTCAGAACCAGTAGCTTTAAGATGGGCCGAGCGGTCAGCATCTAGATTGCTGCAAGAAGTCTCAACTTTGCTCTGTTGGAGGGATTATGGGATTGACGTTCTCTTTATGTTCAGGACAAGTGACATTGATCGGGAGTGGGGGGGGGGTGATGTTGTCAGGGGGAATGCTGGGAGAAAACGCCAATGCTGAGGCTGTATATTTGCAGATGAAGCAACACTTTCCCGGTGGAGGGAGTTTACTCCCTTTTCTAATCTTCTTGTTCCTTGACGTATTGTGCTCAGTCTGTCATGTGAGGTGCTGCTGAAGTCCTCCTTCATTCCTTTTGTGTTTTCCCTGGGCTGTCTGACTTATCTGCTGTCTCCGCTCTCTCCCACCGCAGGAAGACACGGCATGAGTACCAGAGCACGCTGGGCACCAAGGTCTCTCAGCGGCAGTGCCGGCGGCGAATGACCTGCCCGAGCCCGGCAGAGATCAGCAAGGCCAAAGCCATCATGTCCATCTCGCCGCTCACCAAGGCCCTCAGCCTGGACGAGCTGCTGAAGAAATGTGTACAGTCTTTCGGTGAGTGTTCAGTCTGCGTGCTGATCGTCCCTGTGTGTGAGTGAGTCTGTGTGTCAGTGACTGTGTGTGTGTCTGTGAGTCTGTGTGTCAGTGAGTGTCCCTGTGTATGGCTATGTGAGAGTGAGACAGTGTGTCTTTGTCTGTGTGTCAGTGAGTGTCCCTGTGTATGGCTGTGTGAGAGTCAGACAGTGTGACTGAGTCTGTGTGTCAGTGAGTGTGTGTGTGTGTGTGTGTGTGTGTGTGTGTGTGAGTGTCCCTGTGTGAGAGTGAGACAGTGTGTCTTTGTCTGTGTGTCAGTGAATGTGTGTGTGTGAGTGTTCCTGTCTGTGGCTGTGTGTGAGTGAGACAGTGTGTCTTTCTCTGTGTGTCAGTGACTGTGTGTGTGAGTGTCCCTGTGTCTGAGTGAGTTTGTCAGTGAATGAGTGTGTGTCTGTGTGAGTGTGCATGAGAGTGTGTCACTGAATGTGTGTGTGTGAGTGTCCCTGTGTGGCTGTGTGTGAGTAAGACAGTGTGTCTTTGTCTCTGTGTCAGTGAGTGTGACAGTGAATGGGTTTATGTGAGTGTGCATGAGAGTGTGTCTGCGAGTGTATGTGTCTGTGTATGTCTGAGTGTGCCTGTGTGTGGGTGAATCCTGTCTGTGACTATTTGTGTGGCTGTGTATGACTGTGAGTGTTTATGTGAGTGAGTGAGTGTGTGTGTGTGTATATGCAAAATTATTGAGTTCCTTCCAAACTGTTAAATTTTCATTTACACTTCACAAACAAATCTTGGCATCTCTCTGGAATAGGAATGGTTTGTATGAGGAGACGTAATCCTCACCGGGTAAATTTCACGCTGTAATCTGCAGTTCCAGCTGTGATCCTCCCCGGGTAAATTTCACACTGTAATCTGCAGTTAGAGCTGTGATCCTCACCGGGTAAATTTCACGCTGTAATCTGCAGTTCCAGCTGTGATCCTCTCCGGGTAAATTTCACACTGTAATCTGCAGTTCCAGCTGTTATCCTGACTGGGTAAATTTCACATTGTAATCTGCAGTTCGAGCTGTGATCCTCACCGGGTAAATTTCACACTGTAATCTGCAGTTCCAGCTGTGATCCTCTCCGGGTAAATTTCACACTGTAATCTGCAGTTCCAGCTGTTATCCTGACTGGGTAAATTTCACATTGTAATGTGCAGTTTGAGCTGTGATCCTCACCAGATAAATTTCACACTGTAATCTGCAGTTCGAGCTGTGATCCTCACCGGGTAAATTTCACACTGTAATCTGCGGTTCCAGCTGTGATCCTGACTGGGTAAATTTTGCACTGTAATCTGCAGTTCCAGCTGTGATCCTCACCGGGTAAATTTCACAGGGTAATCTGCAGTTCCAGCTGTGATCCACCCCGGGTAAATTTCACAGTGTAATCTCCAGTTCGAGCTGTGATCCTCACCCGGTAAATTTCACACTCTAATCTGCAGTTAGAGCTGTGATACTCACCGGGTAAATTTCACATCGTAATCTGCAGTTCGAGCTGTGATCCTCACCGGGTAAATTTCACACAGTAATCTGCAGTTCGAGCTGTGATCCTCACCGGGTAAATTTCACACTGTAATCTGCCGTTCCAGCTGTGATCCTGACTGGGTAAATTTCACACTGTAATCTGCAGTTCCAGCTGTGATCTTGACTGGGTAAATTTCACACTGTAATCTGCAGTTCGAGCTGTGATCCTCACCGGGTAAATTTCACACTGTAATCTGCCGTTCCAGCTGTGATCCTGACTGGGTAAATTTCACACTGTAATCTGCAGTTCGAGCTGTGATCCTCACCGGATAAATTTCACACTCTAATCTGCAGTTCGAGCTGTGATCCTCACCCGCTAAATTTCACACCGTAATCTGCAGTTCCAGCTGTGATCCTCCGCGGGTAAATTTCACATTGTAATCTGCAGTTCCAGCTGTGAACCTGACTGGATAAATTTCACGCTGTAATCTGCAGTTCGAGCTGTGATCCTCAACGGGTAAATTTCACACTGTAATCTGCACTTCCAGCTGTGATATTCACCGGTTAAATTTCACATTTTAATCTGCAGTTCGAGCTGTGATCCTCACCCGGTAAATTTCACATCGTAATCTGCAGTTCCAGCTGTGATCTTGACTGGGTAAATTTCACACTGTAATCTGCAGTTCGAGCTGTGATCCTCACCGGGTAAATTTCACACAGTAATCTGCCGTTCCAGCTGTGATCCTGACTGAGTAAATTTCACATTGTAATCTGCAGTTCCAGCTGTGAACCTGACTGGATAAATTTCACGCTGTAATCTGCAGTTCGAGCTGTGATCCTCACCGGGTAAATTTCACATTGTAATCTGCAGTTCCAGCTGTGAACCTGACTGGATAAATTTCACGCTGTAATCTGCAGTTCGAGCTGTGATCCTCACCCGGTAAATTTCACACTATAATCTGCAGTCCCAGCTGTGATCCTGACTGGGTAAATTTCACATTGTGCTCTGCAGTTCGAGCTGTGATCCTCACCGGGTAAATTTCACACTGTAATCCGCAGTTCGAGCTGTGATCCTCACCGGGTAAATTTCACACTGTAATCTGCAGTTCCAGCTGTGATCCTCACCGGGTAAATTACACACTGTAATCTGCAGTTCCAGCTGTGATCCTCACCGGGTAAATTTCACACTGTAATCTGCAGTTAGAGCTGTGATCCTCACCGGGTAAATTTCACACTGTAATCTGCAGTTCCAGCTGTTATCCTCACCGGATAAATTTCACACTCTAATCTGCAGTTCGAGCTGTGATCCTCACTAATTAATTTTCACGCTGTAATCTGCAGTTTGAGCTGTGATCCTCACCAGGTAAATTTCACATTGTAATCAGCTGTTCCAGCTGTGATCCTCACCGGGTAAATTTCACACTGTAATCTGCAGTCCCAGCTGTTATCCTGACTGGGTAAATTTCTCATTGTAATGTGCAGTTTGAGCTGTGATCCTCACCGGGTAAATTTCACATTGTAATCTGCAGTTCCAGCTGTGATCCTCACCGAGTAAATTTCACACTGTAATCTGCAGTTCCTGCTGTGATCCTCCCCGGGTAAATTTCACATTGTAATGTGCAGTTTGAGCTGTGATCCTCACCGGGTAAATTTCACATTGTAATCTGTAGTTTGAGCTGTGATCCTCACCCGGTAAATTTCACATTGTAATCTGCAGTTCCAGCTGTGATCGTCACCGGGTAAATTTCACACTGTAATCTGCAGTTCCAGCTGTGATCCTCCCTGGGTAAATTTCACACTGTAATCTGCAGTTCCAGCTGTGATCCTCCCCGGGTAAATTTCACAGTGTAATCTGCAGTTCGAGCTGTGATCCTCACCTGGTAAATTTCACACTGTAATCTGTAGTTTCAGCTGTGATCCTCTCAGGGTAAATTTCACACTGTAATCTGCAGTTAGAGCTGTGATCCTCACCGGGTAAATTTCACACTATAATCTGCAGTTCCAGCTGTTATCCTGACTGGGTAAATTTCACATTGTAATGTGCAGTTTGAGCTGTGATCCTCACCAGGTAAATTTCACATTGTAATCTGCAGTTCGAGCTGTGATCCTCACCCGGTAAATTTCACATTGTACTCTGCAGTTCGAGCTGTGATCCTCACCTGGTAAATTTCACAACTGTAAACTGCAGTTTGAGCTGTAATCCTCACCTGGTAAATTTCACACTGTAATCTGCTGTTCGAGCTGTGATCCTCACCGGGTAAATTTCACATTGTAATCTGCAGTTTGAGCTGTGATCATCACCAGGTAAATTTCACACTGTAATCTGCAGTTCGAGCTGTGATCCTTACCCGGTAAATTTCACACTGTAATCTGCAGTTCGAGCTGTGATCCTCACCAGGTAAATTTCACATTGTAATCAGCAGTTCGAACAGTGATCCTCACCGGGTAAATTTCACACTGTAATCTGCAGTTCCCGCTGTTATCCTGACTGGGTAAATTTCACATTGTAATGTGCAGTTTGAGCTGTGATCCTCACCAGGTAAATTTCACATTGTAATCTGCAGTTTGAGCTGTGATCCTCACCCGGTAAATTTCACATTGTAATCTGCAGTTCCAGCTGTGATCGTCACCGGGTAAATTTCACACTGTAATCTGCAGTTCCAGCTGTGATCCTCCCTGGGTAAATTTCACACTGTAATCTGCAGTTCCAGCTGTGATCCTCCCCGGGTAAATTTCACAGTGTAATCTGCAGTTCGAGCTGTGATCCTCACCCGGTAAATTTCACATTGTAATCTGCAGTTCCAGCTGTGATTCTCACCTGGTAAATTTCACAACTGTAAACTGCAGTTTGAGCTGTAATCCTCACCTGGTAAATTTCACACTGTAATCTGCAGTTCTAGCTGTGATCCTCCGCGGGTAAATTTCACACTGTAATCTGCAGTTAGAGCTGTGATCCTCACCGGGTAAATTTCACACTGTAATCTGCAGTTCCAGCTGTGATCCTTACCGGGTAAATTTCACACTGTAATCTGCAGTTCCAGCTGTGATCCTCACCGGGTAAATTTCACACTGTAATCTGCAGTTCAAGCTGTGATCCTCACCCGTTAAATTTCACACTCTAATCTGCAGTTCAAGCTGTGATCCTCACCGAGTAAATTTCACACTGTAATCTGCAGTTTGAGCTGTAATCCTCACCTGGTAAATTTCACACTGTAATCTGCAGTTCGAGCTGTGATCCTCCGCGGGTAAATTTCACACTGTAATCTGCAGTTTGAGCTGTGATCCTCACCGGGTAAATTTCACATTGTAATCTGCAGTTCGAGCTGTGATCCTCACCCGGTAAATTTCACATTGTACTCTGCAGTTCGAGCTGTGATCCTCACCTGGTAAATTTCACAACTGTAAACTGCAGTTTGAGCTGTAATCCTCACCAGGTAAATTTCACACTGTAATCTGCAGTTCGAGCTGTGATCCTCCGCGGGTAAATTTCACACTGTAATCTGTAGTTTCAGCTGTGATCATCACCAGGTAAATTTCACATTGTAATCAGCTGTTCCAGCTGTGATCCTCACCGGGTAAATTTCACATTGTAATCAGCTGTTCCAGCTGTGATCCTCACCGGGTAAATTTCACACTGTAATCTGCAGTTCCAGCTGTTATTCTGACTGGGTAAATTTCTCATTGTAATGTGCAGTTTGAGCTGTGATCCTCACCGGGTAAATTTCACATTGTAATCTGCAGTTCGAGCTGTGATCCTCACCAGGTAAATTTCACACTGTAATCTGCAGTTCCAGCTGTGATCCTTACCGGGTAAAATTCACACTGTAATCTGCAGTTCCAGCTGTGATCCACCCCGGGTAAATTTCACAGTGTAATCGGCAGTTCCAGCTGTGATCCACCCCGGGTAAATTTCACATTGTAATCTGCAGTTCGAGCTGTGATCCTCACCGGGTAAATTTCACACTGTAATCTGCAGTTCCAGCTGTGATCCTCACCGGGTAAATTTCACACTGTAATCTGCAGTTCCAGCTGTGATCCTCCCCGGGTAAATTTCACACTGTAATCTGCAGTTCCAGCTGTGATCCTCCCCGGGTGAATTTCACACTGTAATCTGCAGTTCCAGCTGTAATCCTCACCTGGTAAATTTCACAACTGTAAACTGCATTTTGAGCTGTAATCCTCACCTGGTAAATTTCACACTGTAATCTGCAGTTCCAGCTGTGATCCTCCCCGGGTAAATTTCACACTGTAATCTGCAGTTCCAGCTGTAATCCTCCCCGGGTAAATTTCACACTGTAATCTGCAGTTCCAGCTGTAATCCTCCCCGGGTAAATTTCACACTGTAATCTCCTTTTCGAGCTGTGATCCTCACCTGGTAAATTTCACAACTGTAAACTGCAGTTTGAGCTGTAATCCTCACCTGGTAAATTTCACACTGTAATCTGCAGTTCGAGCTGTGATCCTCCGCGGGTAAATTTCACACTGTAATCTGCAGTTAGAGCTGTGATCCTGACCGGGTAAATTTCACATTGTAATCAGCTGTTCCAGCTGTGATCCTCACCGGGTAAATTTCACACTATAATCTGCAGTTAGAGCTTTGATCCTCACTGGGTAAATTTCACACTGTAATCTGCAGTTAGAGCTTTGATCCTCACTGGGTAAATTTCACACTGTAATCTGCAGTTCCAGCTGTGATCCTCACAGGGTAAATTTCACACTGTAATCTGCAGTTCCAGCTGTGATCCTCACAGGGTAAATTTCATACTGTAATCTGCAGTTCCAGCTGTGATCCTCACAGGGTAAATTTCACACTGTAATCTGCAGTTAGAACACAGAACAGTATATAATAAGTACAGGCCTTTCAGCGCCCGATATCTGTGCCTGCCACATTGCAAAATTGAACTAAATTCCTCCTGTCTGCGCGGAATCCAGCCCCCCGCTATCCTGCAGGTCACTCTTGGGGAAGGTGTAGTACCTGTTAATCCCCCCCCCCCGTTAATCAGGATCACATGAAGCCATGGGAGCAGGTGGTGGATGGTTGTACGAGCAGCCGGTGCAGATCACAAGTCCTGGTGATGTGACCACTGACACCAGGCAAACAATCTCTGAAGAGTATTGATGATGGCTGGGGGTCACCTGTCTTAGAAAGACACAGCCCTTCTGCAGAAAGCCACTTCTGTAGAAATATTTGCTATGAACAACCATGAGCAAGGACCATGATGACCCACATCATACAACACAACACATAATGATGATAAACTTGGATCCCACGATCCTTCTATGCAAGTTACTGAAAGGTTTGATGTCTCATTGAATCAGGGATTTCCAACCTGGCCCCATGACATGAAAAAGGTTGGGAACTTCAACTTTAAATACACTCACTACTGGCGTCTGTTAACAAAGGGTCGTTCTCCCAAATCCAGAATAGAGGAGTACAAAGTTAAGCTTGGCTTCAGTCTATGGGCCCCACCCCTCTTGTGTATCCTGTCTCCTCACTGAGCTGTGTTCCCCTGGGGGAGGGGGGCTAAGACCAGACTGAAAGGATATGTTGGAACCTCCCAGTAGGGCAGGCAGCTGGGTTCACATCGCAGGGTGAAGAACTGCAGAAGTGGGAGGTAAACCCTGTCCAAAAACACCAGAGATGGAACAAAAAGAATTGTTCTATGTGTACAGGGTTGTGTAGCCTTGGACTGCACCTTCTGTTTCTCTCAAGATTATCTCATGTTAAACTTGACACGGGGGCTGAATCCAAACAGGATAATTTTAGAAAAAGAAAGTGCCTCAGTCATATATCTCAGGGTGTCCTGATGTATTTTGAGACTGCTGGTAAATTTGTGGGCCATTTTGTGCAAAGACAGTTTGCACATTAAGGGCTGAGGTGCTTGATGAGATTGGCTTATTAAGGATGCTTTGTTGAGGAGGAATTATTGAGGGGAGATTGTTGAGGAGGGATTGTTGAGGGATATTGATGACAGGGATTGTTAAGGAGGAATTAATGAGAGATTGTCGAGGGATATGGTTGAGGAGGAATTATTGAGGAGTGATTGTAGAGGGATTTTGTTGAGAAGGAATTATTCAGAAGGTATTGTAAAGGGCTATTGTTAAGGAGTGATTGGAGGGGGATATTATTGAGGAGGAATTATTGACGAGTGATTGGTGGGGGATATTGTTGAGGAGGAATTATTGATGAGTGATTGGAGGGGGATATTGTTGAGGAGGAATTATTGACGAGTGATTGGAGGGGGATATTGTTGAGGAGGGATTGTTGAGAAGGATTGTTGAAGAAGAATTATTAAGGAGTGATTGTAAAGGGATATTTTTGAAGGGGGATTGAGGGAGAATTGTTGAGAAAGTATTCTTATATAGAACATAAAACACTACAGCATAGTACAGGCCATTTGGCCCACAATATTCTGTGACCTGTTACCCTACTCTAAAGTCAGTCTAATCCTTCCCTCTCACATTACCCTTCATGTGCCCAAGTCTCTCAAATGTGCTTAATATATCAGCGTCCACCACCACCCCTGGCACTGGATTCACACACCCCCCACTGTTTGTGTAAAAAAAACTGCCTCTGACATCCCCCCTGTACTTTCAACCAATCACCTTAAAGTTATTAGTGTCAGAATCAGAATCAGGTTTAATATCACCGGCATATGGCGTCAAATTTATTGTTACGCAGCAGCAGTACATTGCAATACATAATAATTTTTAAAACTATAAATTACAATAAAAATACATATAAAAATTGAATTAAGTAAGTTTTGCAAAAAAATCAAAGCAAGAGGCTGAGAGTAAAGGACTAAAGACATCTCGGAGAGAAGCCATTTTTTTCACTGATGGGGGAAAAGAGGCTAAACTGCGCAGATGCGTGACATAGCACGCCAAAGATTTAATAAAAAGACCGCCATATACAGTGGCCATCGTCGGAGTGGACTGAGTCAGAGTGGGACGGCTTTGGCTCAACAGGCTTCGGCGTGAACAGGCAGAGGCGAGGGTATGTTCCGGTAAGTTTTGTTTTGTTTAGAGTAGAGAGAATGCCAGGCAGGATGTTGGAATGCTCCTCTTGCAGGATGTGGGAAGTCAGGGAGACCTCCAATATCACTGACAACGACACCTGCAAGAAGTGCATCCAGCTGCAGCTCCTAACAAACCGCATCAGGGAACTGAACTGGAGCAGGAGCTGGATGACCTCCAGATCATTCGGGAGAATGAGGAGTTTATAGGTTTCAGGGAGGTAGTTACGTCAAAGGAGCAGCGCATAAGTAATCGGGTTACCGTCAGGCGAGGGAAGGGGAAAGGGCAGGCAGAACAGGGCTCTCTGTGGCCATTCCCCTCAACAGCAAGTATACCGATTTGGATACTGTTGGGAGGGGATGACTACCTGGAACAAGCTGTGGCAGCCGGATCTCAGGCACTGAGTCCGGTTCTGCAGTGCAGAAGGGGGCGGGGGGGTGGGAAGAAGAGGAGAGCGGTAGTGATAGGGGACTTGATAGTTAGTGTTACAGACAGGAGGTTCTGTGGTCGTAACAGAGACTCCCTGATGGTTTGTTGTCTCCCGGGTGCCAGGGTCAGGGATGTCTCTGAACGCGTGCACTGCATTCTGAAATGGGAGGGTGATCAGCCAGATGTCATGGTACACATCGGTACCAATGACATAGGAAGGAAGAGTGAATATAGAGAACCTGGTACGAAGTTAAAAAGCAGGACCTCGAGGGTGGTAATCTCAGGATTACTACCTGTGCCACGTGCCAGTGAGGGTAAGAGTAGGATGCTCTGGAGGATGAACACATGGCTGAGGAACTGGTGTAGGGGGCAGGATTTCAGATTTCAAGATCATTGGGACCTCTTCTGAGGCAGGTAGGACCTGTACAAGAGAGACGGGTTACACCTGAACCACAGGGGGACCAATATCCTTGCAGGGAGGTATGTTAGTGCTGCTGGGGAGGGTTTAAACTAGATTTGCAGGGGGTGGGAACCAGAGTTCCAGAGTAGTTAGTGGAGCGGGGCTGAAAATAAATTATGTTTAAGTTTCATGCAAAGTCACAAATAGAAAGGTTGTGTGTGGTGTCTGAGGTGTGTCTATTTCAATGTGAAGAGTATTGTGGGGAAGGCTGACGAGCTGAGGGTGTGCATTGACATGTGGAATTATGACATTATAGCCATTAGTGAAACTTGGCGACAGGAGGGGCAGGACTGACAGCTTAATGTTCCAGGGTTCTGATGTTTCAGACATGATAGAGGCAGAGGAATGAAGGGTGGGGGGTGTAGCTTTGCTACTCAGGGAAAATGTTACAGCAGTGTTCAGGCAGGACAGATTAGAGGGCTTGTCTACCGAGGCCATATGGGTGGAGCTGAGAAACAGGAAAGGTATGACCACATTAATGGGGTTGTATTATAGACCACCCAATAGTCAGTGAGAACTGGAGGAGCAAATCTGCAGAGAGATAGCAGACAACTGCAGGAAACATAAAGTTGTGATAGTAGGGGATTTTAATTTTCCACATATTGATTGGGACTCCCGTACTGTTAAAGGTCTAGACGGGTTAGAGTTTGTGAAATGTGTTCAGGAATGTTTTCTAAATCAATATATAGAGGTACCGACTAGAGCGGATGAAATATTAGATCTCCTGTTAGGAAACGAGTTAGGACAGGTGACGGAAGTGCATGTAGGGGAACACTTTGGTTCCAGTGATCATAACACCATTGGTTTCAACTTGATCATGGATAAAGATAGATTTGGTCCTCGGGTTGAGGTTCTAAACTGGAGAAAGGCCAAATTTGAAGAATTGAGAAAGGATCTAAAAAGTGGATTGGGACAGGTTGTCCTCTGGCAAGGATGTCATAGGTAAGTGGAAGGCCTTCAAAGGAGAAGTTTTGAGAGTGCAGTGTTTGTATGGTCCTGTCAGGATTAAAGGCAAAGTTAATAAGAATAAGGAACCCTGGTTCTCTAGGGATATTGGAACTCTGATAAAGAAGAAGAGAGAGACGTATGACATGTATAGGAAACAGAGAGCAAATAGGGTACTTGAGTATTAAAAGTGCAAAATACTTAAGAAAGAAATCAGGAGGGCTAAAAGAAGTCATGAGGTGGCTTTGGCAGTCAAGGTGAAGGATAATCCAAAGAGCTTCTACAGGTATATTAAGAGCAAAAGGATAGTAAGGAATAAAATTGGTCCTCTTGAAGATCAGAGAGGTCGGCTATGCATGGAACCAAAAGAAATGGGGGAGATCTTGAATGGGATATTTGCGTCTATATTTACTAAGGAAACTGGCATGGAGTCAATGGAAATAAGACAAACAAGTAGTGAGGTCATGGAACCTATACAGATTGAAGAGGAGGAGGTGCTTGCTATCTTGAGGCAAATCAGAATAGATAAATCCCCAGGACCAGACAGAGTATTCCCTCAGACCTTGAAGGAGACTAGTGTTGAAATTGCAGGGGCCCTGGCAGATATATTTAAAATGTCGGTATCTACGGGTGAGGTGCCGGAGGTTTGGAGCATAGATCAGGTTGTTCTATTGTTTAAAAAAGGCTCTAAAAGTAATCCTGGAAATTATAGGCCAGTAAGTTTGACATCGGTAGTAGGTAAATTATTAGAAGGAGTACTAAGAGATAGGATTTACAAGTATTTAGATAGACAGAGACTTATTAGGGAGAGTCAACACAGCTTTGTGAGTGATGGATCATGTTTAACAAATCTGTTAGAGTTTTTTGAGGAGGTTACAAGGAAGGTGGATAAAGGGAAGGCAGTGGATGTTGTCTACATGGACTTCAGTAAGGCCTTTGACAAGGTCCCGCATGGGACGTTAGTTAGGAAGATTCAGTGGCTAGATATACATGGACAGGTAGTAAATTGGATTAGACATTGGCTCAATGGAAGAAGCCAGAGAGTGGTAGTGGAGGATTGCTACTCTGAGTGGAGGCCTGTGACTAGTGGTGTGCCACAGGGATCAGTGCTGGGTCTATTGTTATTTGTCTTCTATATCAATGATCTGGATGATATATGGTAAATTGGATCAGCAAATTTACTGATTATACTATGATTGGAGGTGTAGTGGACAGTGAGGAAGGTTTTCAAAGCTTGCAGAGGGATTTGGACCAGCTGGAAAAATGGGCTGAAAATGGCAGATGGAGTTTACTGCAGACAATTGTGAGGTATTGCACTTTGGAAGGAAAAACCAAGGTAGAACATATAAGGTAAATGGTAGGGCACTGAGGAATGCAGTAGAACAGGGGGATTTAGGAATACAGATACAAAATTCCCTGAAAGTGGTGTCACAGGTAGATAGGGTAGTAAAAAGAGCTTTTGGTACATTGGCCTTTATAAATCAAAGTATTGAGTATAAGAACTGGAATGTTATGGTGAAGTTGTATAAGGCATTGGTGAGGCCCAGTTTGGAGTATTGTGTGCAGTTTTGGTCACCGAATTACAGGAAGGATATTAATAAGGATGAAAGAGTGCAGAGAAGGTTTACAAGGACGTTGCCAGGACTTGAGAAACTGAGTTACAGAGAAAGGTTGAATAGGTTAGGACTTTATTCCCTGGAGCGTAGAAGAATGAGGGGAGATTTGATAGAGATATATAAAATTATGATGGGTATAGATAGAGTGAATGCAAGCAGGCTTTTTCCACTGAGGCTAGGGGAGAAAAAAACCAGAGGACATGGGTTAAGGGTGAAGGGGGAAAAGTTTAAAGGGAACATTGGGGCGGAGGGGTTCTTCACACAGAGAGTGGCGGGAATGCGGAATGAGCTGCCAGATGAAGTGGTAAATGTGGGCTCATTTTTAACATTTATGAAAAACTTGGACAGATACATGGATGAGAGGTGTATGGAGGGATATGGGCCAGGTGCAGGTCAGAGGGACTAGGCAGAAAAATGGTTTGGCACAGCCAAGAAGGGCCAAAAGGCCTGTTTCTGTGCTGTAATGTTCTATGGTTCTATTGTAAAAAGAGTGTAAAAAAATATTGAGTTAGTGTTCATGGGTTCATTGTCCATTCAGAAATCGGATGGCAGAGGGGAAGAAGCTGTCCCTGAAATGTTAAGTGTGTGTCTTCGGGCTCCTGTACCTTCCTAGTGGTAGCAATGAGAAGGGTATTAGTGTGTGTAAGTGCTTTCTGATCAGAATGGGCTCGATGGGCCAAAGGGCCTGTACCGTGCTGCGTGACTCCTGGACACACGGGATGTCCAAATCTCAGGAATGCTGTGGTTAAGCTGAAAGAACTCTGTACCCACAGATGGCGGAGGACAAAGATCAGCCTATGCCTGATCTACAGGCACATTCGTTCCTCTTGCCTCCACGTTTGCGTCGCCTCATCTACTCTGTGCAGGCCTGCAAATAGGCAACCTCAAAGCCTGCAGAATGTCAGCAGAGATCTGCGCTAACCCCGGGCTACAAATTCCGATACTCTGCACTTCCAGCTGCAGGAGACACTGTTGTAACGCATGGAATTGCAGCTGACTGGATGGCTGCTGTTTTTAGCACCATTCTCTGTAAGCTCTGGAGACTGTTTGTGTGTGAAAGCCCCAGGAAATCAGTGGTTTCGGAGATACTCGCCACCCAGTCTGGCACCAACTATCATTCCACGGTCAAAGACACTCAGATCATATTTCTTACCCCCATTCTGATGTTTGGCCTGAACAACAACTGAACCTCTTGACCACGTCTGCATGCTTTTATGCACGGAGTTGCTGCCACATGATTGGCTGATTAGATACTTGGATTAATGAGCAGGTGTACCTGATAAAGTGCCCACTGAGTATATGTCATTAAATTTATTGTTTTGTGACAAGGCATTAAAAAATACTATTAGTTGCAACTAAAACTATAAATAGCATAAAAGAGGAATAATGAGGTTCGTGGGTTCACGGGCTGTTCCTCAATCTGATGGCAGAGGCGAAGAAATAACGCCGAGTTCAAATTAAATGGCTTTTCTTTTAAATGAAAACGCTATTGATTTTGTCAGTCACCATGAAACAACAGTACTCTTGTAGATCCTGACAGGGTCACCAATGCCCCTCTGGGTAAAGAGAAATAGCTGACCTCTGATGTTTTGAAACAATGACCCGTTTTCTTTGCCGGTCCCCCGGCTCTACCTTCAGGCCCCGCGCTTTTGAGGTTCCCCCACATTGACCTGGAAAGTGGATGGGCCAGTCGGAATGACCAGGAGATGTGGAATTTGACCTTGGGTTCATAGACCAATGGTTGCCCCTTCCTGGATGGGTAAACCAGTCTAATTGTCACCAGGAGAAATCTGTCCTTCGGACCCTCCCTGGACTTTGTGGTCTAACTCCACATCTCCCTGCCCATCCACAGCCAATGACCCTCAGCGTAAAAGATCATGAGGCATAGAAGGAGAGTTAGGCCACTTCGGCCCATCGAGTCTGCTCTGTCATTCGATCGTGGCTCATTTGTTTAACCAGAGCGCCCCGAGGTGACACACGTGGTCGAAGGGAGAGCGTGCAGACTCCGCACAGACAGCGCATGAGTTCCAGGTCGAACCCGGGTCGCTGGAGCTGGACTGCGTCGCTGCAGTCACCCACCCCCATCCTTCCTGTGCGCACCAGGAATCAAAGCTATTCGGTTCATCGCGTGTGTGCTATCTCTTCAAAGAGCTCTGGGTCACCTTCTTGTCCATTCTCAGTCCAGGCCGGTGCTCCCCACCCTCTAAAGGGCACCCTCCACCCTCCACGTTTCGCAGTCAGCCAGGCAAGAACTTTCCTTCACCTTCCTTCCCACCTTTCCACCAAACGCTTTAAACCTCTGGCCTCAAACGTACATCCAAGGGTTTTTTTTTCCTCTCTCTAATCCTGAAGAAGGGTCTCAGCCCGAAACGTCGACTGTTTACTCTTTTGCACAGGTGCTGCCTGGCCTGCTGAGTTCCTCCAGCGTTTTGTGAGTGCCACTTTGATTTCCAGCATCTGCAGGTTTTCTCTCGTTTGTGATTGCAAGCAGAAGCCATCGATACTGCTGAAGTGCGTGGGGGAATTCTCCCCGTGCGCTGCCTGCGATTCCCTAACACCTGCGGTCCCGTCCGGCGGCCTCAGCTGGAAATGCTGGGTGCCTGATGCTGTCTGTGTAGAGAACAGAGGCAGGCTTATCGGAACAGGGAGATAATAATCTTCGTGGGTGTTTACTGATAAACTCTGCAGTGCTCCAGCCTCCCTCTAAACCTCAGAGGGCGGTGCAGCTAATGCAGGAGGCTGGGGGAGAAAAGCGGTGAGCTACTGCCCTGGAACTTTAGCCCTTTATGACCCTGAACCCCAGCACCCCACCATCCCACGCACCACACCACACACACGCGCTGCCTTATCAGCCGACTGCCTGGCGACGCTCAGGAAACCAACCCTCACGGTGTTCGCCTTGAAAGCCACCAACTTGGGGAATGCGACAACTCCCACCAGCCCACCGCCCAAGACCCCAGACGCTGCTGCGCGACGGTGCCTGTGGTCCGCTCGCCCCGCGGTGGATCCGGCATTCCATCCACGACAGCCCCGGCATTCCACCGGCGACCACGAGGGTTTGTAGGATGTCAGAGGTCTGAGGCAAAGTGTGTCCCATGTTACTCAGAATTAGCCCTCCCCCCATCAGCAAGATCATTTGGGTCAGAGCCAGGCTTTTTATTGCTGACATACAATGTTCAGTAAAAGTCTCATATCTATAGCATAGGAGCCTCAGACTCTTACGCAGCACCGTAATAAATTTGAAATTATGCTATTATTATTTTGAAATCTACAGTATTGTGCAAAACCCTCACACACATGTAGTATTTATATAGCTAGGGTACTTTTGCACAGCACTGTAGTAATTCTATGTATTGCACTGTACTGTTGCCACAAAAAAAAACAAATTTCACGACATGTGACTGATGATAAACCTGATTCTGTTCTGGGTCTCTATTGTGGACTGAGTGGAAAGGGGCAGTGAGAAGGGAATCATGATTGGGAAAAGGGGCAGGGAGAGGGGAATCATGGTTGGGAAAAGGGGAAGGGAGGGGGAATTGTAGTTGGGAAAAGGGGCAGGGAGAGGGGAATCATGGTTGGGAAAAGGGGAAGGGAGAAGGGAGGGAGGGGGAAGCACCAGAGAGACATTCTGTAATGATCAATAAACCAATTGATTGGAATCAAATGACCTTGCCTGGTGTCTCAGGGCTGGGTGTGTCTGCACACCTGCCACCCCTCCCACCCCCCACCCTTGGCACTCCTTCTCTGCCACCTGTCCCACACCCCTCCTGCGGTGCTCCACCCTTGGCATTCCCAGCATCCTTTGCTCCTGCCAGATTTACCAACTCTCAGCCCTCTCCGCGTTGACAAATACAGCACTATGCAAAATATATATTTATATAAATTCCTCCCTGAATGGAGGTCATGAGCAGAGGACAGAGCCTGGTGAGGGTCCTTCTCAACAGACGCTGTCTTCCTGAGGCATTGCTCCTTGACAACGTCCCTGATGACGGGGAAGCTAGCGCCCATAACAGGGCTGGCTGAGTGTCCAATTCTTCCCGCGGTCCAAAGACGCACCCGATAGTAGCTTCACAAACAAGGGAGAATCTACAGATGCTGGAGATCAAAAGTAGTACCTACAAAATGCTGGAGGAGCTCAGCAGGCCAGGCAGCATCCATGGAAAAGAGTAAACGGTCAACGTTTTGGGCCGAGGCCCCAGCCTTTTCCATGGATGCTACCTGGCCTGCTGAGTTCCTCTAGCATTTTGTGTGTGCCAGTTAGTAGGTTAATTGACATACAGACAGTCATACATACTTTATTGATCCTGAGGGAAATTGGGTTTCGTTGCAGCCGCACCAACCAAGAATAGTGTAGAAATATAGCAATATAAACCTTAAATAATATTAAATTAATAATGCCAAGTGGAAATAAGTCCAGGACCAGCCTATTGGCTCAGGATGTCTGACACTCTGAGGGAGGAGTTGTAAAGTTTGATGGCCACAGGCAGAAATGACTTCCTATGACGCTCAGTGTTACATCTTGGTGGAATGAGTCTCTGGCTGAATGTACTCCTGTGCCTATCCAGTACATTATGGAGTGGATGGGAGTCATTGTCCAAGATGGCATGCAACTTGGACAGCATCCTCTTTTCAGACACCACCGTCAGAGAGTCCACCCCCACAACATCACTGGCCTTACGAATGAGTTTGTTGATTCTGTTGGTGTCTGCTACCCTCAGCCTGCTACCCCAGCACACAATAGCAAACATGATAGCACTGGCCACCATAGACTCGTAGAACATCCTCAGCATCATCCGGCAGATGTTAAAGGACCTCAGTCTCCTCAGGAAGTAGAGACAGCTCTGACCCTTCTTGTAGACAGGCTCGGTGTCCAGTCCAGTTTATTGTCAATTTGTATCCCCAGGTATTTGTAATCCTCCACCATGTCCACACTGACCCCTTGGATGGAAACAGGGATCACTGGTGCCTTAGCCCTCCTCAGGTCCACCACCAGCTCCTTAGTCTTTTTCACATTAAGCTGCAGATGATTCTGCTCGCACCATGTGACAAAGTCTCCCACCGTAGCCCCGTATTCAGCCTCATCTCCCTTGGGCAACTAGGGCACAGTCATCAGAAAACTTCTGAAGATGGCAAGACTCTGTGCAGTAGTTGAAGTCCGAGGTGTAGATGGTGAGACAAGACAGTCCCCTGTGGAGCCCCAGTGCTGTTGACCACTCTGTCTGACACACAGTGTTGCAAGCGCACGTACTGTGGTCTCCCAGTCAGGTAATCAATAATCCATGATACCAGGGAAGCATCCACCTGCATCACAGTCAGCAGAGCAGGGCAGATGGTGTTGAACGCACTGGAGAAGTCAAAAAACATGACCCTCACAGTGCTTGCCGGCTTGTCCAGGTGGGCGTAGACGCGGTTCAACAGGTAGAGAATGGCATCCTCAACTCCTAGTCGGGGCTGATAGGCGAAGTGGACGGGGTCTAAGTGTGGCCTAACCATAGGCCGGAGCTGCTCTAGAACAAGTCACAGTCAATTGCCCCGTGATTAGGCTAGAGTGAAATTGGTGGGTTGCTGGGTGCCTGTTCCACGCTGTATCTCTGAAATAAGAAAAATGAAAGTACAGTCTCTGTAGCTTTTTCCAATCCTGTGCAGAGGCCCCTCCATACCAGATGGGCTGTACAGTAAATCCACAGAAATTCGATGACAGCATCCTTAAAGAGCCTCTGCTTTGGGTCTCCCCTCAATCTCAATGGTCTAGACCAGGGGTTTCCAACCTTTTTTATGTCTTGGACCAATACTATTAAGCATTGGGGTCCATGGACCCCAGGTTGGGACTTTCCCCCCAGTCTAGACCGGCCGGTGCTGCCCAGTGGGGTCGAGTGAAGCACAGGCCTACCTTAAGTAAAAAGTGGGAACTGAGCTTCCTAACAGGCCTGATCTTAAGGGGTGATCGTTATCAGGCACTTGGCCATTTGAATCTGAGTAAGAAATCGTTCAAAATTAGTCAGAAGAATAATCTGCGAGTTGCATCTTTGGTTTGTCTCTTTCATCCCCGGAACATTGACTGTTGTCAAAAACAAGCCAGCCGAGATAACACCAGCCAGCAAGCACACACGATCCTACAGATAGAAGCCTTGCAGTGCGTTCCAGGGGTAGCTCAGCGAGCGGAGCCAGTGCCTCGCCAGTGACCCAGATCCATCCCTGGCCTCGTGCCCTGTCCGTGCGGTGGGGGGGGGGGGGGGCGGGGTTACGCATTCTCCCCGTGATGGCACAAGTTTCCTCCGGGCACTCCGCCATTCCTTCCGCGTCCCAGTGAGGTGGCTGCCTGGTGGATTAATTAAGTCGCACCTAGAGTCGGCAGGCGGTGGAATCTGTGAGGAAATGGTGGGAGATCAGAGAAGCTAAAATGGGAGTAAGTGGTATTCATGCAAGAAGACGTTTAGTGATCAGTTCAGACGTGCTAGGTACGAGAACCTGCTTCACTGCTTCAAAACGAGGATGTAATATTGAGACTTTATAAAGCACTGGTGAGGCCTCACTTGGAGTATTGTGAGCAGTTTTTGAGCCCCTTATCTAAGAAAGGATGTGCTGAAACTGGAGAGGGTTCAAAGGAGATTGACAAAAACGATTCCGTAATTGAAAGGCTTGCCATGTGAGGAGTGCTTGATGGCTGTGGGCCTGTACTCACTGGAATTCAGAAGAATGAGTGGGTGGTGGGGGAACTCATTGAAACCTATCGAAAGGACTCAATCGAGTGAATGTGCGGAGGATGTTTCCTAAGGTAGGGGAGTCTAGGACCAGAGGGGACAGCCTCAGAATAGAGGGACACAGAGATGAGGAGGAATTTCTTTAGCCAGCGAGTGGCGAATCTGTGGATTTCATGGACAGAGGTCAAGTCATTGGGTATATTTAAGGCAGAGGTTGATAGATTATTGACTAATCAGGGCATGAAAGGGTATAGGGAGCAGGCAGGATTTTGGAGCTGAGAAGGAAAATTGGATCAGCCATAATGCAATGGCAGAGCAGATTTGATGGGCCAAATGGCCTAATTCTGCTCTTAATGGTCTAAACAAAATACTTACAACAGTACTAAAATATTACTGAAATATTAAATGCACAACAGCTGCCATTTGCTGTTGGCCATGCCACCCTAGGAAAAGGAAATCATCTGTCTACTCTATCCATGCCTCTCATTATCTTGTACATCTCCATCAAGCCACATCTCAGCCTCCTTCACTCCAAAGAGAAAAGCCCCAGCACACTCGAACTTTTCTCTCCAGTGGAAAGTTTCTAAGACGTGTTCTCTAATCCATCCAGCATCCTGGTAGATCTCTGCACCCTTTCTAAAGCTTCCACATTCTTCCTATAAAGAGGTGACCAGCACTGAACACATTAATCTAAATGTGGTCCAGCCAGAGTTTTATAGATCTGCAGCATTACCTTGTAGACCTGGAACTCAGTCCCGTGACTAAGGAAAGCCAACACACAAAAGGCCTTCTTAACCACCCTGTTAACTTGCCTGGCAACTTGTGAGGGATCTATGATTACGGTCTTCCAAAGTGTATCACTATGCATATTTCTGGATTAAACTGCATCTGCCCAGCTCTGCATCTATATTACTCTATTGCAATGTTTGTTACCTTTGCTATTACCTATTAATCTACATGTCTCTCTATCTCTTCGTATAGATTCACACCACACAGAAATGGATCCATGGCCCACATCCCTCTAAACCTTTCTGAATCATGTACTTTCCCAAATGTCTTTTAACCTTTGATATTGCACTCGCACCTACAGCTTCCTCTGGCAACTTATTCCATACAGTACTGTGCAAAAGTCTAAGGCACATGTATTCAGCCAGGGAGCCCAAGACCTTTGCACAGTACTGTAGTAATTTTATGTATTGCACTGTACTGCCACACAGAAAAAAAAAACAAATTTCATGACATATGTGAGTGATGATAAACCTGATTCTGATATGGGTCTCTGTTGTGGACTGAGAGTGGGAAAGGGGGGCAGGGGGAAGGGGAATCAAGATTGCGAAAGGGGGAAGCACCAGAGAGACATTCTGTAATGATCAATAAACCGATTGGTTGGAATCAAATGACCTTGCCTGGCGTCTCAGGGCTGGGTGTGTCTGCGCCCACACCACTCCCCTCCCCCCATTCCCCACCCTGGCACTCCTTCTTTGCCCTCTGGCCTGCACCCATCCTGAGGCGCTCCACCCTCACCATTCCCAGCATCCTTTGCTCCTGCCAGTTTGCAAGCCCACTCTCCGCCCCGTGTAGACCAATACCGTACTATGCAAAAGGCTTATACATGTGCCCAAGACTTTTACACAGTACAGTATACTCTCCACCCTCTGCCAGACAGGTTCCTATTACATCTCTCCCCTCCCACCTTAAACCTGTGCTCTCCCCTACCCTGTGACCCTCCATGCTATCTGTCCCTGGTGATATTAAACGACTTGGTTCTCCTTTGCTCCAGGGGAAAATGGCCAAGCCTATCCACTCTCAAGACCTCCATCCCTGGTAGCATCCTTGTGCATCTGTTCCGCATTCTTTCCGGCCTAACAATGTCCTATCTCTGCACGCCCCTGTGCTTATCCCTCAGCACGAGCGCCACAGGTGCTCAGAGCTCTGTCACCTTGCCTTTTGTGGGATCTTGCTTTGTAAAAAACCCCCTGTCCTGGCTGGTATAGCTGTGATTCCGCAGTGGTTCGAAGCATCAGACCCCAGCGCCATCTCAGTGGGGGTGTGGGCCACAAAGCCTTTCTGGTGGGACACCTAGTCCCTGAAGAAGGATGAGTTGAGGTGTCCCGAGGATGTGCCCGGTGCTATAAAAATGCAGCGAGGAGCCAAGGTCAGGTTAGCCTTCGGGCTGGTCGCACTGACCCTGTAAACACACGAAAACACCCGGAGAGGAGCAGAGCTAATGCTTAAAGTCCTGCCGGAGGCATTCGGCCCAAAGAGACAACTCTACTTTCTTCTCCCTCCAGCATTTTGTGCGTGTTGCCCAGATTTCCAGCATCTGCAGATCTTCTCTTGTTAGCGCTTAAAGTCCTTTGTTAGACATGTGGGCTATGACCAAAGGAAAAGTGGCGGGTGTCACTTCGCACTTTAGTCCAAGGGTGTCTATTAGGTGCGTCGAAAATCAACTTACAAAACTTAGTGAAAATAGTGAAAACTGCCAAAGGGTATTGTCCAAAAAGTACAACAATAGCTCCATACTGTTTTTGTCCAGCGTGAACTCTTGGTAGCCCCGATCTCCCTCTCCTGCTGGGAGTGATCAGCTCCTCTTTATTCAGCACTAGGACCCCACTGTACCATCTTTTACCTAAACTACACATGAATCAGAATGTGAAGCACCCCTCAATCATATCACAAAATAAACCTTAAATGCAGTAAACAAACGATATATACACATTTGCACATCCCTATTACTAAAGAAATGGAATGTTCTGCAGTGTATGGTGGGACAGGCACCAAACGACCAACCGAGCCGAGGTCGAGGACCCCTCATGGTGAGGGACCGGGGGAAGACATTCAAGTGCGCACCATCGGTGCCATGACAACAGAATGACAAGGCATGTGTAAGGAACGCCCTTCGTCACACCCTTCATTGAGAGTTGATTAGTTTTGCACAAGGCAGCAAATGACAGATTCCATTGCATTTGTTCATCGTTGTCAGGTGGGACTCATCAGAGGGCGACAAGCAAGAGGGACAGGAGGTCAGGCTCACCTCCCGAGGAGTGACCTCTCAGTCTTGCTCCTCCACCACTCAGTGAGAGCATGGAGGCTCGACCTCCGGCCTTCGGCCTGCCCTGGAGACCCGATCGCTCCGGGAGCCCCATAGCAGTGCCCGGAACCCGGCAGAAGTTTCTCGGAGTTACACGCTGACAGTGTGGCATTGGCTGCTGAGTTCAGAAAGGGAGAAGAACAAGATGGCTGGCTGGAACAGGAAACTGCACGGGCAGGGGTGGGTGGTGTAATTGACCTGGTGTTTTGACCCTGGAAGCTGGGGTGACTGCCTCCCTAGGGCAAACCCCTGCTCTTCCTGTGCCATAGTCGGAGCATTGCCCTGAGAGAAAGGGGCACTGTGTCCACTTGGCAGGGGTCAGAAAGTTTACAGTTAGCTGAGCCGATGAAGCTTGTGCGAACTCAGTGGGTCCCCATTGGGCCCTGCCGTGGGCTCAGTGATGGGAGACAGGAGGTGATCCTGTGGTGATGAGGTTACTTTACTTACTTTACTTTATTACTTTATTGTCACCAAACAATTGATACTAGAGCGTACAATCATCACAGTGGTATTTGATTTTGCGCTTCGCACTCCCTGAAGTGCAAACCGAAGTAAGTATAATAAAAATTTAAATTATAAATCATAAATAGAAAATAGAAAAGGGAAAGTAAGGTAATGCAAAAAAATATCAAGAGACAGGTCTGGATATTTGGAAGGTATGGCCCAGATCCATGTCAGGATCCGTTCAGCAGTCACAGTTGGAAAGAAGCTGTTCCCAAATCTGGCCGTACGAGTCTTCAAGCTCCTGAACCTTCTCCTGGAGGGAAGAGGGACAAAAAGTGTGTTGGCTGGGTGGGTCGTGTCCTTGATTATCCTGGCAGCACTGCTCCGACAGCGTGCAGTGTAAAGTGAGTCCAAGGATGGAAGATTGGTTTGTGTGATGTGCTGGGCTGTGTTCACGATCTTCTGCAGCTTCTTCCAGCTTGGACAAGACAACTTCCATACCGGGTTGTGATGCACCCTAGAAGAATGCTTTCTACGGTGCACCTATAAAAATTAGTGAGGGTTTTAGTGAAGGTTAGTGCAGGAAATTTACACTGGGGATCCTATTGAACAGCAGAGCAGCCTCAGAGGGCTGAATGGCCTCTTGCCTCTGGTGGCACAGTTGTGTAGTGGTTAGCCCAAGGCTTTGCAGTGCCAGATGTAACATCATTTGGGGTCTGATTCCCACTGTTCTCTGTAAGGAGTTTGTACGTTCTCCCCATGACCATGTGGATTTCCTCTCACATTCCAAAGGAGAGTAGTTAGGGTTAGTGAGTCGTGGGCATTCTGTGTTGGCGGTAGAGGTGTAGCGACACTTGTGGGCTGCCCAACACAATCCTCGCTGATTAGATTTCATGCAAGAAACATGCATTTCACTGTATGTTTTAATGTTCTGTGAGTCGCATGTACATTAAAACACCTGACACACAGAAGCCTTCACCCTTGTGGCATAAACATCAATTTCTGGAACCTCCGGTAGTTGCCCCCCAACTTCACCATTCCCTTTTCCTGTTTCTCCTCTCTCACCTTATCTCCTTACCTGCCCATCACCTCCCTTTGGTGCTCCCCACCACTTCCCTCTCCTTCATGGTCTTCTATCCTCTCCAATCAGATCCCCCCCCCCCTTCTCCAGCCCTTTATCTCTGTCACCAATCAACTTCCTAGCTCTTTACTTCATCCTCTCCCAGTTTCACCTATCACCCACTACCTTGTATTTCTTCCTCCCCTGACCCCACCTTCTTACTCTGACTCCTCATCTTCCTTCCCAGTCCTGATGAAGGGTCTCGGCCCGATAGATTGACTGTTTACTCTTTTCCATAACGGCTGAGCTCCTCCAGCATTTTGTGTGTGCGTTGCTCTGGATTTCCAGCATCCGCAGACATTCTCATGTTTGTGAAACGAAAGGCTTTTCTATATGCATCTGTGTTTTGTGGAAATTGAGAGGGGAGGGGGTGGGAGCAGAAAGCGAAAGGGAAATTGCTCTGATGGTGTCTCGTTGAGAATTCTTTCACAAGATGTGTGTCTCACTATTAGCATCTCGTGCATCCAGGAAGGTTCTCAACAGGGAAGTTGTGTATATTTAATATTTCATTAGTATTTGAGTAATGTTGTAAATATATTGATTGATTAAGCATTCTTGTTTATTTAAATAATTAATTGCAAATTACCATAAGACCATAAGTTACTGGAGCAGAATTAGGCCATTTGGCCCATCGAGTCTGCTCCGCCATTTCATCATGGCTGATCCAATTTTCCTCTCAGCCCCAATCTCCTGTCTTCTCCCCATATCCCTTCATGCCCCGACCAATCAAGAATCTATCAACCTCTGTCTTAAATATATGTAAAGACTTGGCCTCCACAGCCACCTGCAGTAAAGAATTCCACAGATTCACCACTCTCTGGCTAAAGGAATTCCTCCCCATTTCCGTTCTATTCTGAGACTCTGGTCTTAGACTCTCCCACCATAAGAAACCTCCTCTCCACACCCACTCTATCGAGGTCTTTCACCATTCGATAGGTTTCAATGAGTTCACCCTTCAGTCTTCTGAATTTGAGTGAATACAGGCCTAGAGCCATCAAGCGCTCTTTGCATGACCTGGAATCGTTTTCGTGAACCTCCTTTGAGCCTCTCCAGTTTCAGCACATCCTCTTAGATAAGGGGCCCAAAAACTGCTCACAATACTCCAAGTGAGGCCTCACCAGTGCTTTATAAAGCCTCAACATTACACCCTTGCTTCTATATTCTAGTCCTCTTGAAATTAATGCAAACATCACATTTGCCTTCCTCACCACTGACTCAACCTGGAAATTAACCTTTAGGGAATCCTGCACAAGAACTGCCAAGTCCCTTTGCACCCAGTTTTTTGTATTTTCTCTACATTTAGATAAATAGTCGACCCTTTCATTTCTTCTACCAAAGTGCATGACCATACACTTCCCGACACTGTATTCCATCTGCCATTTCTTTGCCCATTCTCCTAATCTGTCTAAGTCCTTCTGTGGCCTCCTCAAAACTACCTGCCCCTCCACCTATCTTCAGTTCGACTGCAAACCTTGCAACAAAGCCATCAGTTCCATCATCATTGACATATAATGTAAAAAGAATCGGTCCCAACACAGACCCCTATGGAACACCACTAGTCACCGGCAGCCAATCAGAAAAGGCTCCCTTTATTCCCATTCTTTGCCTCCTGCCGGTTGGCCACTGCTTTATCCATGTAAAGCGTGTTACGTGTAAAAATAAGTGAATTGCATACGTCACGATGCCAGCATGTGATACGTGCACACCTCGCCTAAAATAAACTCTTGTTAGACCTGCATTACCGGAGTCCCAAGTCTTCCTTTGAATTAGTTTAATGTTTTGAAGTTACAAACCGTAACAGAGGAAATGTCCACGCTTATTAGGAACAACTCCTGAAGGAAGCAATGAGCTTTAATGGCCGGGTTTACGCGCACCTTGAGCGCCTCGCCATTCACAGGCAGAGCTCGCTGCATGGGTGCGAAGCCCTCTTGGCACACAAAATGCCGGAGAAACTCAGCAGGTCGGGCAGGATCAATGGAGAGGAATAACCAGTCAACGTTTCGGGCCGATACCCTTCATCAGGAACGCAAATGAAGGGGGCAGAGTAAGCAGGTGAGGGGAGGGGAAGGTGTACCAGCTGGCAGGTGATAGGTGCAGCGAGGTGAGGGGGAAGGTAGATGGGGGAAGGGGTGATGAAGTAAAAAGCTGAGAGGTGATAGGTGGAAAAGGTAAAGGGCTGAAGAAGAAGGAATTTGATAGGACATATCGGGTTGAGAACCTGATTGCTCTTCATAGATGCTGCCCGACCTGCTGGGTTTTTCCCGCATTTCGTGCGTGCTGCATTCATTCATTCGTTCATTTATTGATTGATTGCTTGAGATACAGTGCAGAAAAGGCCCTTCTGGCCTTTTGAGCTGTGCCGCCCAGCAATCCCCCAATTTGACCAACAATTACAATGACCCATTATCCTAGCCGCTACATCTTTGGACTGTGGGAGGAAACTGGAGCACCTGGAGGAAACTCATGCATTACATTGGGGAGGACTACAGGCTCCTTAGAGACGATGTCAGATTTGAACTCTGAAATCCGACGTTCCGAGCTGTAATAGTGTCGTGCTAACCGCTACATTACCGTGGTGCCCCAGAACATCACAGCACAGTAGGAGCCTTTTAACCCAGGATGTTTCTCCAACCAATAGAAACCCTACTCCCTGATCATTCTAACCACTGCTACACAGCCCATAACCCTCGATTTTTCTTACATCTATGTTCCAATTCAAGAGTTTTTAATGTACCTGCCTTTACCACCTCTCCTGACAGTGTATTCTCGGCACCCACCACTCCCTGTGTCAAAAACCCACCTCTGGCATCTCCTCTTTACTTTCGTCCACTCACCTTAAAAGGATGTGCTCTGGAATTGGCCATTTCCTCCCTGGGAAAAGTGTCTGTCCACTCAATCCAGGCCTCTCATAGTCTTAAACACCTCTGTCATGTTTCCTCTGAAGTCCTGCCGAAGGATTTCGGCCCGAAGTGTCGACAGTGTTCTTTTCCGCAGATGCTGCCTGGCCTGCTGAGTTCCTCCAGCATTTTGTGTGTGTGTGTGTTGCTTTGGTTTGCCAGCGTCTGCAGATCTGCTCTTGTTTGTGACCTCTCATCCTCTGTCGCTCCCGAGAGAAAAACTCCTTGCTTGCTCAAACACAAGAAGATCTGCAGAAGCTGGAAATCGAAGAGGATTGCACACAAAATGGTGGAGTAACACAGCAGAATTCTGAAGTCAAGGGATTGTGGAACTTTGAGCATACAACTAATGAGGGACTGGGAGGTAATTCCTGTGTATATTAACTTGTCTTGGAGCGCTACAGCACAGGACAAAGCTCTTGTGCCAAACTATTTTCTGTTTATTTCTGTGTAGTCCCATCTACCTGCAGACGGACTATACCCCTCCATATCCGTCCCATCCATGTACAGAACTGTGGAAAAGTCTTGGACACATATCTATAACCAGGGTGCATAAGACTTATGCACAGTACTGTAGTAATTTTATGTATTGCACTGTACTGCTGCTGCAAAAAGTAAAACAAATTTCATGACCTATGTGAGTGATGATAAACCTGATTCTGGTATGGGTCTCTGTTGTGGTCTGAGAGTGGGAAAGGGGCAGGGAGAGGTTGGGAAAAGGGGAAAGGAGAGGGGAGGGAGTGGGAAGCACTAGAGAGACATTCTGTAATGATCAATAAACCAACTGTCCTGAATCAAATTGTCACAACCACAGATATGGCAGCACAGTAGATATGAGCTGTGACATGGCCCCAATCTTTAAGCAAACAGGCGGCGAAGCATTGCTGTGCTCTGTCCAAGTCTCGACAAGCACTACGGCAACAGGTATGGAGTTAATTACTATCACGATTAAATAATAATTAGATGACACGTGCAAATTCTCAAGCACAATTGCCATATCTACTGCGCTGCTGAATCCGTGGATGTGACACAAATGACATTGCCCGGTGTCTTGAGGCTGGATGTACCCCCGCTGCCCGTGTCACGCCTTCTCTGCCCCCTGTCCCACACCTCCTGTGGCACCCTCACCATTCCCAACATCCTTTACTCCCACCAGATTTACAAACTTGCTCTCCGCTTCACGTCGACAAATGCGGCAGCCATTTCAGCCCTGGGAAAAAGCCTCTGACCATCCACACGATCAATGCCTCTCATTATCTTGTACACCTCTATCAGGTCACCTCTCATCCTCGTCGCTCCAAGGAAAAAAGGCCGAGTTCACTCAACCTGTTCTCATACTGCATGCTCCCCAATCCAGGTAATATCCTTGTAACTCTCCTCTGCACCCTTTCTATGGTTTCCACATCCTTCCTGCAGTGAGGTGACCAGAACTGAGCACAGTACTCCAAGTGGGGTCCAATATAGCTGTAACATTACCTCTCGACTCTTGAACTCAATCCCACAGTTGCTCTGTATGCCTTCTTAACCACAGAGTCACCCCGCACAGCAGCTTTGATTGTCCTATGGACTCGAACCCCCAAGATCCCTCTGATCCTCCACACTGCCAAGAGTCTTGCCGTTAATACTATATTCTGCCATCATATTTGACCTACCAAAATGAATCACCTCACACTTGTCTGGGTTGAACTCCATCTGGTTTAGATCTCGAATCAGAATAAGTGACTTTACATAGTTGATCAGAACATCTTTTCATTCCAGACATTGACCTTTACAGAAAGCACTGCAATTAAACCATTAAACCATCAACAATCCTTCATGACCACAAAACTGACTCATCTCCTTCTACCTTAGGCCACAAACTTAACAATCACCCCTGCTGTGGACACTTTCTGGAGGTCCAAGATCCATATGCTCCACGACCCTGGACTAAGTGTGTAAATGTAGGAGGGGACTATGTTGAAAAATAAATGTGCTAGGTTTTCTAAAATTGACTCCTTCTACTTTAGGCCATGAACTTATCAATCTCTGTGTGTGTGTGTGTGTGTGTGCGCGCGCGCGTGTACGCTTAAGACTTTTGCACAGTAGCTATGTTAATATAATTGTCAAACACCCTGTAATTAATTATGTGCTAATGAACCTTGGTCAGCATAAACGTGAATGACCTCAAGGGCTGTTTCCACACTGTAAACATTGCAACTGCTTTGTTTCAGATTTCGATCAGCCGCAGTATTTGTGTGATGCCTTGAGTCTCTCGCGTTATTCCGCTGACTACAAAGCAGTGAATTTCCGCCTCAGAGTGGAGCCTGCTGAGCCCACCGCACGCCCGCGTAGTCATCTGCGGGTGAATTGCACGCCGCATCGAGCACTGGGCTCCCACCCCGGGCGGACCCCTTGTGATGTGTGATTTCGTGTCTCCCCAGATGTGGACGGGAGTCTGCGGTGCGGCAGCGAGACTGTGAATGTGACGCTGATGATGCACATCTGGATTATCCCGTCGTCGGAATTCGCCTACAGGCTCCTGGTGCTATATCCTTTCAGCAGTTGCACCCAGCAGGGGTGGGAATCCAGAGACAGCCCTGAAACAGTCCACACAGGGCACTCAGTGAAGGGAGTCAGCAAAATCCAGCTGCATTTAGTGTTGGCAATCAAGGAGGCTCAAAAAATGTTACTGGAAATGTCATACGCTCTGTGACCACTTTAGTACAAATCTCCTCCACCTAATGAAGTGGCCACTGAGTGTCTGTTGTCTTCTGTTGCTGTCGACCATCCACTTCAAGGTTCGATGTGCTGTGCATTCAGAGATGCTCTTCTGCACGCCACTGTTGTAACACGTGGTTACTTGAGTTACTGTCACCTTCCTGTCAGCTTGAACCAGTCTGACTATTCTCCTCTGACCTCCCCCAACAAGGTTGGGGTTGGCGGTGGAATTAAGGTTAGGATTCGGGTTGGAGTAGGGTTTCAAAGTGGATCTAAAGGTTGGAGTTGTAGATCAGGATGGATTCAGGGTTCGGGATGGATGTAAGGTTAGGATACTAGTTGGAATCAGCATTGGGGATGGATTTAAGGATAGGATACGGGATTTTGTCCAGGCGGGATGGACTTAGGGATAGGATTTGGGTTGGAGTTGGGGCATGGAATGGATTTAGGGTTTGGATTCAGGTTTGAGATGGATTAAGGGTTAGGATCCGGGATGGTGTACGGGCTCGAGATGAATTTAGGATTAGGATCCGGGATGGTGTGCAGGTGGGGTGGATTTTGGGTTAGGATCCGGGATGGTGTGTGGGCTCATGATGAATTTAGGGTTAGGATCCGGGATGATGTTGGGGCTGGGGTGGATTTAGGGTTAGGATCCGGGATGGTGTTGGGACTTGGGATGGATTTAGGGTTAGGTTCTGGAATGGTGTTGGGACTTGGGATGGATTTAGGGTTAGGATCTGGGATGGTGTTGGGACTTGGGATGGATTTAGGGTTAGGATCTGGGATGATGTTGGGGCTGGGGTGGGTTTAGGGTTAGGATTCGAGATGGTGTTGGGACTTGGGATGAATTTAGGGTTAGGATTCGAGATGGTGTTGGGGTTGGGGTAAATTTAGGGTTAGGATCCAGGATGGTGTTTGGGCTAGGGTAGATTTAGGGTTAGGATTCGAGATGGTGTTGGGACTTGGGGTGAATTTAGGGTTAGGATCCGGGATGATTTTGGGGCTGGGGTGGATTTAGGGTTAGGATCCGGGATGGTGTTTGGACTTGGGATGGATTTAGGGTTAGGATCTGGGATGGTGTTGGGACTTGGGATGGATTTAGGGTTAGGATCTGGGATGGTGTTGGGACTTGGGATGGATTTAGGGTTAGGATCTGGGATGGTGTTGGGACTTGGGATGGATTTAGGGTTAGGATCTGGGATGATGTTGGGGCTGGGGTGGGTTTAGGGTTAAGATTCGAGATGGTGTTGGGGCTGGGGTAGATTTAGGGTTAGGATCCAGGATTGGTGTTTGGGCGGAATGGATTTAGGGTTAGGATCCAGGATGGTGTGTGGGCGGAATGGATTTAGGGTTAGGATCCAGGATGGTGTGCGGGTGGGGTGGATTTTGGGTAAGGATTTGAGATGGTGTTGGGACTTGGGATGAATTTAGGGTTAGGATCCAGGACGGTGTTGGGACTTGGGATGAATTTAGGGTTAGGATCCGGGATGGTGTGCGGGTGGGATGGATTTACGGTTAGGATCCAGGATGGTGTTGGGGCTGGGGTGGATTTTGGGTTAGGATCCGGGATGGTGTTGGGACTTGGGATGAATTTAGGGTTAGGATCCGGGACGGTGTTGGGACTTGGGATGAATTTAGGGTTAGGATCCGGGATGGTGTGCGGGCGGGATGGATTTATGGTTAGGATCCAGGATGGTGTTGGGGCTGGGGTGGATTTTGGGTTAGGATCCGGGATGGTGTTGGGACTTGGGATGAATTTAGGGTTGGAATCCGGGATGGTGTTGGGGCTGGGGTGGATTTAGGGTTAGGATCCAGGATGGTGTGTGGGCGGAATGGATTTAGGGTTAGGATCCAGGATGGTGTGCGGGTGGGGTGGATTTTGGGTAAGGATTTGAGATGGTGTTGGGACTTGGGATGAATTTAGGGTTAGGATCCAGGACGGTGTTGGGACTTGGGAAGAATTTAGGGTTAGGATCCGGGATGGTGTGCGGGTGGGATGGATTTACGGTTAGGATCCAGGATGGTGTTGGGGCTGGGGTGGATTTTGGGTTAGGATCCGGGATGGTGTTGGGACTTGGGATGAATTTAGGGTTGGGATCCGGGATGGTGTTGGGGCTGGGGTGGATTTAGGGTTAGGATCCAGGATGGTGTTTGGGCTGGGGTGGATTTAGGGTTAGGATTCGAGATGGATTTAGGGCTGGGATTCAGGTTGGAATCTGGGCTTAGAATGGATTTATGATTTGGGTTCGTATTGGTGTCAGGGCTTGGGATGGATTTAGGATTTGGATTTGTCTTGGAGCCAGGGTTTGGGATGGATCTGGGTTTTAGAATTCATGTTAGATTCAGGGTTCAGTATAAAGTCAGTGTTCAGATTGATGTTAGGATTTGGGTGTCAATGTGCGTGCAGTGGAATCCTTATCCCTCTCTCTTGTGTTTGCTGTGCCCTTACTGGAGAACCTGTTCTCTCACAGTCTCTACTCCATTGATTCAACCCCCACCTTCATTAGCCTAATCCCGCTCCACTCACTTTTAATGGGATTTCTGCTCGACAATGATGAGGCCCATCATAAATTGTAAGATTGCTTCGGGAGTGCCTCTGCACTATCTGCCACAAGCAGGACTTCCTGGGGCCAAACATCTTAATTCCCATTTCCATTCCAACATGTCAGTCCATGGCCTCCTCCACCCTTACGATGAAGGAGCAACATCTTATATTCTATCTGGGTAGCCTCCAACCTAATGGCATGAACATTGATTTTTCCTTCCAGTAAACAATTATTAATCCCCCCCCCCTTCTATCTCCCACTCTGACCTTTTACCTCTTCTTACTTGCCTGTTACTTCCTCCTGGGTCCCCTCCTCCCCTTTCTCCAATGGTCCACTCTCCTCTCCAATCAAATTCCTTCTTCTTCACCCCTTGACCTTTCCCACCCTCCCCCTCCCCCTCCCCCCCTGCTTCACCTATCACCTTCTAGCTTCTATCCTTCCTCTCCCCTCACCTTTTTATTCTGGCGTCTCCCCCTTCCCTCCCAGTCCTGAAGAAGGGCCTCGGCCCAAAGAGTTCACTATTTATCCAATTCCATAGATGCTGCCTGACCGGCTGAGTTCCTCCAGCTTTTTGTGTGTGATTCACTACTCCACTGTTCATTACTGTAGGATGCGGGCCCTGAGTATTGTATGTATGTGGGGGGAGGGAGCAGTGAGGGAGGTTTGAGCTTTGTTAGGATCACGGGCATGCGGGGGGGGGGTCTGCGGGATGGGGGAGGAGAGGTTACTGCTCGTGCTTCTGCTAGGTCTTTGGGTCAATGTCAGAACGTTAGGTGTGGAGTGGGGGTCACGGTCAGGATCCCGGGCAGGAGGATGAGGAACAGGTTTGGGTTGATATTAGTGTTAGAGGAGAGAGCAGGTGGGGTGAAGCTGGTCAAGTCTGGATGTAAGGGTCATGGGACATTTGGACTGGGTCAAAGGTTGTGAGGGTTAGGGATGGGGACAAATGTTAAGGATGTGGCATGAGGGATATTAATGTTAGGAGAGGGGTCCACTGTGGATTGGGGTTAGGGGTAAGTCCCTTTTAGGTTGCCAGCAGGCTGATTCACCCTCTGACCCTTCCTCAACCTCTCGTCAGCAGATGTTACTTTGCGACAGGGGTATTTGGCAGCAAGACTCAAATATTGATAATGAGGGCACCGTGTGGTCTCCACTCTGTTGGTAACTGGAGGGGAAATCCTCATGGGTGTGACAGATCCCCTTTCTCCTTTGAAGAACGGTGTTCAGAGAACTCATGCCTTGCAAAAATTACTTCGAGGTCCCCAAGTGTTAGATAAGCGTATTTGTTTCCTGCTGAGATAGAGTTTCAAAACTCCCTGCATACTCAGTAACCCTGTACAGTACAGCACAGCACTTCTGATAACCACAGGCTTTCTTAACCTCTTAGTGAATGGGGTAGTATGTTGTAACAACATGGAAAACCCCACTCTTCTTTGTACGGTTTTAGTTAGACATGTAACCTCGCTCTGGGAAGACAGGAGAGGAGAGGGACCTTCTCACTGGCTTTCCCTGGTAGCCAGCCATTGTAATTCCAATCCCCATTCCCCTTTTGATATGTCCTTGGCCTCCTCTACTGCCGCGACAAGTTCTCTCTCAGGCTGGAGAAGCAACACCTCATGCACCTTATGCTTGAGATAGTGGCATTAAGGGGTGAATGTTTGCCTGGGAATCATCAAATATTCCCCAGTTAGGACTAGGACAGCTGAAGTCCAGTCACAGCCATGGGTACTTCAGTAAATAACATTGTTTTAAACGCATTGCAATGTACTGTTGCCACAAAACAACAAATTCCAGTAATATTAAACTGATATATCTGATATTGATATAAATATATCTGATTCTGATTCATTCCTCCTAGCGTCCAACTTGTCAACATGAACAATGATTTCTCTAACCTCTGGTAATTTCAATGCCTCCGTGCTCCCTCTTTCTATATTCCCATTACAGCTTACCTCTTACCCCTTCTCTTCTCCTCACCTACCTATTTCTTCCTCTGGTGATCCTCCTGCTCCCTTTCTCCCATGGTCCACTCTCCTCTCCTATCAGATTCCTCTTTCTTCAGCCCTTCACATTTTCCACCTATCACCTCCCGGTTTCTTACTGAATCCCCCTCCCCCCACCCACCCACCTACCTTCCCTCTCACCTGGCGTCACCTAAGGCCTGCCAGCTCGTACTGGCTACATCTCTCCCAACCTTCTTATTCTGGCTTCTTCCCCCTCCCTTCCCAGTCTCAGTGAAAAGCCTTGACCTGAAATGTCGACTGTTTATTCCTCTCCAGGGATGCTGCCTGGCCTGCTGAGTTCCTCCAGAACTTGGTCCATGTAGCTCTGGATTTCGAACATCTTCTGTTTCTCACTGCCCTTTCATCCTCTTGGCTCACTGGTTGAGATAACCCCATCTTAATTTGATAATCACAGAGTGACGGAAAGGTCAACAGCACCGAACGAGGACATTTGGCCCATTGAATTCATACTGGTTCGATATAAAATCAGTTGTTTGTCCCAATTCCCCTTCCTTATAACCAGAGCTTCTCATTCCTGGAATAATTTGTTGGCTGACAGAAGTCAGTCGTCATTTTGGCTGTTTTACGTCAACCTCCCCCCCCCCCCCCCCACATCAATCCTTGACAAGTTTGGGGTGGAGGGGTGGTGATCGCAGGAGAGAATTCCTTTCTATTAGGCTTTGGGTCAGGTGGTACCATCTCTCTTCACCCTGAACACTGTACCTCCCAAGCAGACTCTTGTAGCTGGCAGGTTAAGACCAGTGAGAGGCAGGAGGTTGAGAGTAACTGACCCCTCGACCTCCAGTCGTGGTCACCACTAGCACTGAGATTCTCAACTTCCAGGCTTCCCAAAGCCAGCTCCAAACGCTTTAAACAATCAATGTTTTGGATCGAGACTGTTATCGGGATTTCTTTTCTACCCGGATTTATCCGGGTGAAGAATCTCAGACCGAAACATCGGCTGTTCATTTCCCTCCATAGATGCTGCCTGATCTGCTGAGGTCCTCCAGCATTTTGTGTGTGTTACCCAAGATTTCCAGCATCTGCAGAATCCCCTGTGACCTTGATGTTTTAATGGGGGACAAAGAAATGGCAGACGGACATTAGTAAGTATTTTGGGTCAGTCTTCGCCGAACGACAGAAGTTTAAGAGTGTCAGGGGCCAGAAGTGAGTGCAGTTGCTGTTACTAAGGAGAAAGGTGCTTGGGAAACCGAAAGGTCTGAGTGTAGATAAGTCACCTGGACCAGATGAACCACACCCCAGAAAAGCTGAAGAGATTGTGGAACCATTAATAATGATCTTTCAAGAATCACTAGATTCTGGAATGGTTCTGAAGGACCGAAAAATTGCAAATGGCACTCCACTCTTCAAGAAGGGAGGGAGGCAGAAGAAAGGAAAACATAGGCCAGTAACTGACTTCATTGGTTGGAAAGATATTGGAGTCCATTTTGAGGGATGAGGTTTTGGAGGCACATGATGAAATAGGCCAAAGTCAGCATGATTTCCCTCAGGAGGACTCTTGCCTGACAAATCTGCTGGAATTCTCTGAGGAATTAACAAGCAGGATAGACAAAGGAGAGCCAGTGGATGTTGTTTACTTGGATTTTCAGAAGGCCTTTGACAAGGTGGCTTACGTGAGGCTGCTTACCAAGAACACATGGTATAAGACTAGCACGGGTAAAAGATTGGTTGATGGGCAGAAGGCAAAGTGTGGGGACAAGATAGGTCTTTCCTGGTTGGGTGCCAGTGACTAATGGTGCTCTACAGGGGTTGGTGTTGGGACTGCTTCTTTTCAGGTCATGTGTGTGTGATTTAGATGACAGAATTGATGGCTTTGTGGCCAGTTTGCAGCCAATATAAAGATAGGTGGAGGTGCAGGTAGTACTGAAGCAGCAGGGAGTTTGCAGAAGGACAGACGGATTGGGAAAATAGGCAAAGAAGTGGCAAATGGAATGCAGAGGTGGGAAGTGTATGGTTAGGCACTGTGGTAGAAGGAATAAAGATGCAGACTATTTTCTAAACGGGGAGAAAATTCCAAAATCAGAGGTGCAAAGGTTCTCTGGAATGAAAGGGTTAATGTATGAGGAACGTTTGCTGGCTCTGCGTCTGTACTCGCTGGAGTTTAGAAGAATAAGGGAGGATCTCATTGAAAACAATCAAATATTGAAAGAGTGGATGTAGAGAGGATGTTTCCTATAAGGGAGTCTAGGACCAGAGGGCACAGCATCAGAGTAAAGTGACATCCACTTAGAACAGAGCTGACGAAGATTTTTTTTTAGCCAATAGATGGTGAATCTATGGAATTCATTGACACAGGCCATGTCATTGGGTATATTTAAAGCGGAGGTTGATAGGTTCTTGATTAGTCGGGGTGTCAAAGGTTATGGGGAGAAGGCAAGAGAATGGGTTTGAAAGGGATAATAAATCAGCCACGATGGCATGGCAGAACAGACTCGATGGGCTGAATGGCCTGATTCTGCTCCTACATCCGAAGGTCTTACAGTCTTATGTCATTTACCCTACACCTTGTTGGCTGCTGAATGAGTGAAACCAGTCTTGGTGTCCTTTTTGACTGGAAGTCCACTAACACCTAGTTCACCTAGTGCTGGGCAGTGATCAACTGAGATGCCCAAGAGAACTGACTGAGACACTGAAAATGCATACATTTTGGCTGAAATTCTTGTGCTGGACTGTGAGCAGGCCAGTTTTGGCTGAAGATCGGAGATCATAGTATGTTCAGGGGCAGATCCAAGCTGTGTGAGGACCCCAGCCCACCCCAGGCACTGACTCAGAGAGGCCAGGCCTGGGAGATGCTGGGTGTCTCACAGGACCACCAGAGATGAGCAGGGAGTGAACTGGCTTCAGTGCACCAACAGTGGAGTCAAAGATCAGATTCAAACTTCTTGAACTTCCTGTAATGGCCCCCCACCCCTTCACCATTCCCCTTCCCCTTTTCCCTCTCTCACCTTCTCTCCTTGCCTGCCCATCACCTCCCTCTGGTGTTCCTCCCCCCTTTTCTTTCTTCCATGGCCTTCCGTCCGCTCTTCGCAGATTCCCCCTTCTCCAACCCTGTATCCCTTTCACCAATCTCTACTTTATCCCTCCCCCTCACAGTTTCACCTTGTGTTTCTCCCTCCCCTCCCCCTTTTAACTCTACTCCTCATCTTTCTTTCTCCAGTCTTGATGACGGGCTCCTCGGCCTGAAGCGTCAACTGTTTACTATCTTCCATAGGTGCTGCCTGGCCTGCTGAGTTCCTCCAGCATTTTGTGTGTGGCTTGGATTTCCAGCATCTGCAGATTTTCTCTCATTTGTGATCAGATTCAAAGTCACAGATACATCGAAAAGTGTTGAGAATTTATTTATCAGAATACAGCACGGGATAGTCCCTTTGAGCTGCGCTGCCCGGCAACCCCCGATTTAACCCAAGCCTAATCACAGGACAATTTACAATGACCAATTAACCTATTAACCGGTATGGCTTTGGACTGTGGGAGGAAACTGGAGTGGCCGGAGGAAACCCACGCGGTTACGGGGAGAACGTACAAACTCCTTACAGACAAATGCAGAATTCCAGTGCCAACGCAGCCTGCCCATGACTTACTAAGCCTAACCCTTATATACTTTGGAATGTGGGAGTAATCTGCAGCACCCGGAGGAAACCCATGTTGTCACGGGGAGAACTCCTTATAGACAATAACGGGAATTGAGCCCCTGACTTACGGCTGGCACCGTGGAGCATTTCACTAACCGCTACACCGCTGGTGCCAGGTTGATTGTGTCTCCCGACTGGCCGCCTGTTTGGTTGGTCGGGAAGCTCTCAGAGTTCACTTGGGCTCTGCAGGGCTAGAGAGAAGGCTGGAAGACAGGTGTAGGCGGCGATCACAGGCGCGGGGCTTTCCTGGGGCACATTCTGCCCCGTCTCCTCCCCTACTTCTGCTCCTGTTCCTCCCCAGCACACAAGGTCAACCAACCACCCCGTGGCAGCTCAGACAGAATCAGGTTTAATATCACTGGCATTGGTCGTGAAATTTATTATCTTTGTGGCAGCAGTACCGTGCAATAGATAATATTAGAAAAAAAACTGTGAAGTACAGTAAGATAGTTAAATTAAATGAACAGGGCAAAAATAGATATAAAAAAATAGTGAGATAGTGTTCATGGGTTCAATGTCCATTCAGAAATTGGATGACAGAGGGGATGAAGCTGTTCCTGAATCGCCAAGCATGTGCCTTCAGGCTTCTGTACCTCCTTCCTGATGGTAGCAATGAGAACGGGGCATGATCTGGGTGGTGGGGGTCCTTACTGATGGATGCTGCCTTTCTGAGGTGCCGCTCCCTGACGATGTCATGGACAATATGGAGGCGAGTACCCATGACAGAACTGACTAATTTCACAACTCTCTGCAGCTTTCTTTGGTCCTGTGCAGTAACCTCTCACCACCATACCAGACAGTTAGAATGCTCTCCACAGTACATCTGTAGAAATTTGCCTGAAGGAGACAAGGAGTGGACGGGAGGGGATGAAGGCAGTCCACTCTGGTGGGGGAGCAAGTAGCAATGATGGGGCAAGTGGCCACAGTCTATCATCCTTGACTTCCAGTCACTTATCGAGATGCTCCAGGGGAGAAGCAGACCCAGTTCCGGGTGAAGATCTGCCATTTTGTGAGGTAACCGTCACTGATACTGGTTTATTGTCGTCACGTTTCAGATTTATATTTATTTAATTTGCTTTTCCGTTTTTAGATGCAGATGAACTGATCGCATGACATCGTAACCCACGGTGAAACGTGTCCTTTGCACTCACAAGCAACACACCCAAGGATGTGCTGGGGGCAGCCCACAAATTTCATCACACGTCCCAGCGCCAACATAGCCTGGCTACAATGCTCGGCAGAACAACACAGAACACAGCACACAACTAAACAACAACAAAAGCAAGCCCCTTTTCTCCCCTCCCTCCCTCCAACCCACCCACCTACTCACATACACAGTCCATAAGGCCATAAGACAAGGGAAAAGGATTTGGCCATTTGTCTCAAGTCTGCTCCGCCATCTCATAATGGCTGATCCCCATTCCCCTCCCCTGCCTTCTCCCCGTAATCACTCACACCCTGACGATTCGAGGACCTATCAGCCTCCGGTTTAAATACACCCATTGGCCTGGCCTCCAGAGTGGTCTGGCAATAAATACCACAGATTTGCCATCCTCCAGCTGAAGAAATTCCTCCTTGTCTCTGTTCTAAACGAACGTCCCTCTATTCTGAGGCTGTGCCCTCTGGTTCTAGTCTCCCCCACATCTATCTAGGCCTTTCAACATTTGATAAGTTTCAAAGAGAACCACCCCCCTCATTCTTCTAAATTTCAGTGAGTGAAGGCCCAGGGCCATCAAATGCTCCTCATTTCAGTCCTTCGACCACAGCACAGGCCGTCTTCTGTGGCCTTCAGCGGACCTGTGGGTTCACAGACACTAGGCCCCAACATCTCTGCGCACATCACATGTACTGAGATACAGTGAAAAGCTTGCTTTGCAGATTCCTCATACAGATCAGATCGTTGCACAGTGCACTGAGGTAGAACAAGCTAAAACAATAACAGAATGCAGAATAAAGTGTCACAGCTAGCAAGAGAGTGCAGTGCAGGTAGACAACATGTTGCAAGATAATAACGGAATAGCTGTGAGGTCCGACTTCCATCATATCGGACCATTTACTAGTGTACTGGTGAAGATGGGGGTGTCAGTAGGACAGGGTTAAGGGCCGTGGGCATCCTGCTACAGGCCCACGGCTCACCCACCAGGCCACTGCCTCCCAGAAGGACAGGGTGTGAGTTGGTTCCTAGTGGGCCACTCCCCTCTCCTCCAGCAGGAGCTCGACGGACATCTCCAACCTGGTAGATGTGGAGTTTGAGGGGGCGAATCCATAAGACAGAGAAGCAGTATTAGGCAATTCGGCCCACTGAGTCTGCTATGCCATTCCATTTTGGCTGATTTATTATCCCTCTCAACCTCAATCTCCCATCTCTGACCAGCCAGAGAACCCAGCAACCTAGAGGGACAGTTGCTGGTGGTGATAGCGCTTGAGAGAAACCTGAGATCAGGAGCAGTGGACAAATAGGAGAGTGAGGGGAGAGCAGTCCTGGGCATTCAACTGCAGGCTTGGCCGCGATCATAAGGAATGGTGGGGTAGGATCAAAGGGCAGAATGACTTCGTCCTGCCCCTCTTTTCTACAGCTCTGTACAGTGACTGATGCAGACCCAACACGTCTGTGTCTCATCTGCGTAAAGCTCAGCGCTGCAGTGTGTGAGGGCGGGGGCGTGAAGATCACCCTGAAGCTGGAGACTTTCACCCCTTCAAACCCGCTCGCCCCTTTCAGTGGCCAATCTTCCGCCTCAGTGCACTGACCTCAGACTCCTCGATTCCTGTGTCACTGGATAGAGTCAGATCCAACCTTGTTCCCCCAGGGACGAGCGAAGGACAAACCACTCCCTCACAATAAACTTTAAATGTCGACCCTGAACCGACCTTAAAACCTACAGACTCTCTGTCAAGGACTCTTTACAACTCAAGTTCTCAGTATTATTTTTATTTAATTTGCACACAGTTTGTCTTCTTTTGCACATCAGTCATTTGTCATTCAAGATACATAATTATTTAATGTCAGTTTTAGTGCCCAAGTGTAAAAAAGAATGAAATAATTGTTAGTCACACACAAAATGCCGGAGGAACTCAGCAGGCCAGGCAGCATCTATGGACATGAGCATAGTCAAGGTTTTGGCCCAAAACATCGACTGTTTGTTTATTCTTTTCCATAGACGCTGCCTGGCCAGCTGCGTTCCTCCAGCATTTTGTGTGTGTTGCTCAGATTTCCAGCTTCTGCAGACTTCCTCTTGTTTGTGAGATAATTGTTACTCTGGTTCTGAAGCCCCACAAAAAAAGCAATAATAAAAACACAATTAATATAAATACCTGTTAGCTTGTATACACAGATTGGTTGTACGTCCATAAAGTGATGCTCAGCACAGGAGTGTCTGTACATGAGATGACTGACAGGAAATGGTAGAGGTGGTGGGGGAGTGTGATGGGATTATGTACAGTTTTGTTACCAAAGATTTGTCACATCCCTTTCTTTCCCAGTGAATGCCTGTCAGAAAATGAATCTCAAGGACCTTCTGACAGCACGTACTTTTACTCTGACTTTGACAGTTTCCCACAGCGGGCCACGTCTTGTTCCCTGGCTCGCTCACATGGTAGTTGCTGGGCCTGCCTCCTCTGCTTTGCCTTGTCTCATCTCTCAGTCCAGACCACAGTTCGATCACCTACTCGTAGATTCGAGCTCGGTGAAGTGCAGAGGGACTGTTACCCTGTCAATAGACAACTAAGCACCTTCCGCCCATTCTGGTGGGTGTAAAACTGCCTGTGGTGCACACTGTTCACACTGGAGGCAGTAGAGACAGCGGGTGGTATAATCTGGTGCAATAAATGATCTGCTGGAGGAATTCAGTGGGTCAGGCAACATCTGTGCTGGGAAGGAAATGTCGATGTTTTATGTTGGAAGACCCATGTTGGGTCTGATCAGGCACTGACGCTGTTTACCCGATCCCTCTTCAGGTACTGGATTACCCACTACCCTGTGGTTTTCACCGTCGACTCCAAACTGGAGGATGTGATGGCACAGTTCTTGGAGCTGGTGAGGAGTGAAGGCGAGGAGTCCCATTGCCAGCTTATCGACACCTCCAACATGTGAGCCAGTGGGTTGGTCTGCTGGGATTTCTGTGGTGGGATTGGTGTGCTGGGATTGGTGTGCTGGGATTGGTCTGGTGGGATTGGTGTGCTGGGATTGGTGTGGTGGGTGAGTGTGTAAGGTTGTCATGGATTAGTGTGGTGGGATTAGTGTGCTGGGATTGGTCTGCTGGGATTTCTCTGGTGGGATTGGTGTGCTGGGATTGCTCTGGGTGGGATTGTTCTGCTGGGATTGCTCTGGTGGGATTGGTGTGCTGGGATTGGTCTGGTGGGATTAGTGTGGTGGTTGTGTGTAGTGAATGTGTAAGATTGTGATGGATTAGTGTGGTGGGTTTGGTGTGCTGGGATTGCTCTGGTGGGATTGGTGTGCTGGGATTGCTCTGGTGGGATTGGTCTGCTGGGATTGCTCTGGTGGGATTGGTGTGCTGGGATTGCTCTGGTGGGATTGGTCTGCTGGGATTGCTCTGGTGGGATTGGTCTGCTGGGATTGCTCTGGTAGGATTGGTCTGCTGGGATTGCTCTGGTGGGATTGGTGTGCTGAGATTGGTCTGCTGGGATTGTTCTGGTGGGATTGGTGTGCTGGGATTGGTCTGGTGGGATTGGTCTGCTGGGATTGCTCTGGTGGGATTGGTGTGCTGGGATTGCTCTGGTGGGATTGGTCTGCTGGGATTGCTCTGGTGGGATTGGTCTGCTGGGATTGCTCTGGTAGGATTGGTCTGCTGGGATTGCTCTGGTGGGATTGGTCTGCTGGGATTGCTCTGGTGGGATTGGTCTGCTGGGATTGCTCTGGTAGGATTGGTCTGCTGGGATTGCTCTGGTGGGATTGGTGTGCTGAGATTGGTCTGCTGGGATTGTTCTGGTGGGATTGGTGTGCTGGGATTGGTCTGGTGGGATTGGTCTGCTGGGATTGCTCTGGTGGGATTGGTGTGCTGGGATTGCTCTGGTGGGATTGGTCTGCTGGGATTGCTCTGGTGGGATTGGTCTGCTGGGATTGCTCTGGTAGGATTGGTCTGCTGGGATTGCTCTGGTGGGATTGGTGTGCTGAGATTGGTCTGCTGGGATTGTTCTGGTGGGATTGGTGTGCTGGGATTGGTCTGGTGGGATTGGTGTGGTGAGGTTCATGTTGTTGGGTGAATGGGGTTGGTTCTCCCAGTCAGGAGCGGGAGAGCAGGACGTGGAGGATGGTTCCCTACAGAGTAGTCCCACATTCCTACTCCAGCACAGAGAGAGTCACAGAGATCTGCAGCTTAGAAGTAGACCGTTCCATTCCTCCCCTTCCAGTCGGAGTCCAGCTCCGGCACTGCACGGTGCCGATCAAGTGCTGTCCAGTGCCGGACACCCCAGCACCATGCAGCCCAACTACACAGAACCTTGGGCAACAAGTGACACCACCATGTGTGGCAGGCAACAGGAAGTGCCCAGCAGTATTTCCTGATTGGCCAGCATTTGACTCAGAAATGGTTACAAGCCAGGTTCATTGCACAATCAATCTATTTACAGTAGTTTTGCATTATAAAATCAATGTCAATTCCCAGTCTTAATGTTTTTGCTGTCTGGGAAATCTGGTGGCTTCTTACAGCAGGGATCTGACAGGCTTCTTCAAATCCGTATCCTCTGGCAGATGATAATTAACCGGAGGGTGGTCGAGCAGGAGAAGGGGCCGTGGAAGAGAAGTTGAGTGAGTGAGGTTGAATGAGGATGAGGGAGGAATGGGTCTGAGTGAGGAGTGGAATGGAAGTGAAGAGGGTGCTGTGACACAGTGGCTTGCTGGGAGGTGGGTGGGCAGCAGATTAATACCCCCATCTGAAAGGGGGACATGATGGGAGAATGTGCGGGGCTGGGAGAAAAGAGGGATTCATGGGTAGCACTTTCAGAAAGACCCTCTTAACCGTGAATGCCTGACGGCCTGTACTTCACCAAGTTGTTTTCTGATCACGATCCTTGGGCCAAGTGCATCACAAAATGCTAGAGGCACTCAGCAGGTCAGGCATTAGAGGAGGGGAATAAACAGTTGATGTTTTGGGCCGAGGAATGGAAAGGAAGGGGTTCAGAGGCCAGGATAAGTAGGTGGGATGGGGGTAAGGGAGAGGAGTACAAACTGGCAGGTGATAGGTGAGACCAGGTGATGTTAGAAACTGGAAGCTGATAGGTGGATAAAGTAAAGGGCTGAAGAATCTGATAGGAGAGGGCAGTGGATCATGGAAGAAAGGGAGGGAGGAGAGGAACCAGAGGGAGGTGATGGGCAACTGAGGAGATAAAGATTTCCTGCCCTAAGTTGTAATTCTTCCTATAACACAGTCACGTGGACTTCAGTTTCAGAAAGAGAGCACTGCACATGGCCAGGACACGAGAGACTTGTCCCATATACGGTCATCATACACAGAATCCGTGTCCCTTCCTCTTCAGCCTCCAGTGTCCTGTGACCCTGCCCCCCCACCCCCACCCCCACATCTGAGCAACCACATGACATTTAGCGCTGCTGACTGGCGCACTGCGGGCTGCAGGAGTGCCTGCTGAGGGATGCACCGGAACTTGGTGCAGACATTGCAAGGGTGCCCAGTCTGCGGTTCTTCCTCCACTACTGGACAAGGAAGGACCAAGTTGGGTGAGAAAGCCCTTCCGTTATTGTAGCAGAATCCCACACCAAGGGGCCTACATGAGTGGCGACTGTACTCTCGGTTTTAAGGAATATAAACTCCTCAAAGCATCTACTATGAATGCAAGAATGAAAAGACTTTGCGCGGTTTATTCAGGAAAATATTTTTTATTACAAGTGAAGTTCTCTTTATAAAAAAGACTTTTCATCCCCCCCCACCGCCCGCCCGCATTCGGCAGTCACATGCAGGACTGGACGCGCAAGTACACGCTGCACAGTACCCCGAACAACAACAAGAAGCGGAAAGTCTCACTGCTCTTCGATCACCTGGAGCCAACGGAACTTGCCGAGCACCTGAGCTACCTGGAGTTCAAATGCTTCTGCCGGCTGTCGGTGAGTGCGGTACGGTCATCCCGGGGGCCGAGCCAGCGTCCGGTTGCCTGCCCCTAGTTGCCCTGGGGAAGGTGGCGGCGAGATGCCCTCTTGAACCATTGCCGTCTCTGAGGTGTGGGTTGTGTATCAATGTGCATATTACAGAGCTAGAAAACATAGTGCCGTGTAGTTTTCAAGCTGCGTAAACGTTTATGGCTCAAAGCAATGGTTGGTTTGCGCAGCTGTAAAAAATATCGGAGAGGATGTTGCTTGTAAGTGGCCTTAATGGACCTTTTTAGAACATAGAACAATACAGCACAGTACAGTACAGGCCCTTCGGCCCACAATGTTGTGCCGACCCTTGAACCCTGCCTCCCATATAACCCCCCACCTTAAATTCCTCCATATACCTGTCTAGTAGTCTCTTAAATTTCACTAGTGTATCTGCCTCCACCACTGACTCATGCACCAACCACTCTCTGAGTGAAAAAAAAGTGGAGTTTCTATCTCCACACACCCACCATTCTCTCTGACATCCCCTCTATAGTTCCCTCTAATCACCTTAAAATTATACCCTCTCATGTTAGCCATTCCACCCTGGGATAGAGCTGCAAGTGCTTCATGCTATCCGTCCCTCACGTTGCCTTGAACACTTCTATCAAGTCACATCTGATCCTCCTTCTTTCCAAAGAGAAAAACCCTAGCTCACTCAATCTTTCCAGAAAGCCCACAATACTTTTAGGGAGAATTTCCGCACTTTTTGCGAGATGGCAGAGGAAGTTTTTTTTTCCACGTGGAGAGCGGAAGTTGTGTGAATGTACTGCTGGAGCAATGGTAGAGAGAGGTACACGGGGGGGGGGGGCATTTAAAGACTTTTAGGTAGATACATGGAGTAAAGAAGGGCTACGTGGGACTAGATTGACCTTGGAGTGAGTTAAAAAGTCAACACAACATTGTAGACAGAAGGGCCAGATTTTTGCTGTAAATTCTACGTTCTATATACTTCGGGTGAGACTAGAACTAGCGTCCGTAGGTTTAGAAGGAAAGGCAAAATGTTTAACAGGAATCTGAGGGGGAACTGCTTCACTTAGTCATCAGTAATGGAGTGGAATGAACTGCCAGCAGAGCTGGTGGTTGCTGGTTCAATTGTAAACTTTAAGAAAAGTTTGGATAGGTGTATGGATGAGAGAGGCAAAAAAGGATATGGTCCAGGTTCTGGGAGATGAAACTAGGCAGCTCAGACAAGGCTGGCATGGAGTAGAGAGGCCAAAGACTCCCTGTCTGGGTGGTAGTGGTCTATGACTATGACTTATGGTCTATGACATCACCAGTTTAAGAACAGTTACTACCCCTCAACCATCAGGCTCTCCTCTCAACTTCATTTGCCCCACCTTTGAAATGTTCCCACAACCAAAGGACTCACTTTCAAGGACTCTTCATATCATGTTCTCAATATTTATTGCCTATTAATGTACTATCATCATTTCTTTCTTCTTGTATCTGCAGTTTGTTGTCGTCTGCACTCTAAGTGCCCAAGGTGGTGTGGTCTTTCACTGATTCTGTTGTGGTCATTATTCCACAGATCGATTATGACCACAAGAGAATAAACCTCAGGGTTGTATATGGTGACATATACGTTCATAAGTGTCCTTAATGGACCTTTTTAGAACATAGAACAATACAGCACAGTACAGGCCCTTCGGCCCACAATGTTGTGCCGACCCTTGAACCCTGCCTCCCATATAACCCCCCATAATAAAGTTTACTTTCAGCTTTAAAGACTGGCCCAGGGACGACAGAGGAACGGTGATAAATTTCCAGGTCAGGATGGTGGCCGACTTCCAGGTGGTGGCGTTCCTCGTGCTCCTGCTGCCCTTGTCTGTGCTGGTAGGGGTAGTAGGTTTGGAAGTTGTTGCCTAAGGAGGTCTGGCGAGTTGCTGCAGATGGTGTAAAGCACTGGGTGGGTTCGGTGGTGGTGGGAGGGAGTGAATAGTTGTGGGTGGCTTGCCCGTCAGGTGGGCTGCTAGGTCCCAGGTGAGTGGGAAGTGCTCCATCACAATCACGCCTTGGGCCTTGAAGATGGAAGGCAGGCTTTGGGGAAATCGGATGTGGGTTACTCCCCACAGGATTCCCAGGCTCTGTCCTGTCCCTGCAGCCACGCTCTGTGTATGTCTAATCCAGGGAACCCCCAAGAGAAATTATTTAATTTGGTGACAGAGCACAAAGTAGGCCCTTCAGGCCCTTTGAGGCATGTTGCCCCCGCAACCCTAACCCCAACCTAATCCCAGGAGAACATACAATGACCAATGAGCAATAACATGCCCGGTATGTCTTTGACTGTGGGAGGGAACCACAGCACCCAGGGGAAACCCTCGCATTCCACAGGCAGGCCATGCAGAGGCTCCCTACAAAACGGCACCAGAACTGAACTCTGCACACCCAGGACACGCCCGAACTGTAATAGCGTCACACCGACTGCTATGCTACCCTGGCGACACGCACAAAATGCTGGAGGGACTCAGCAGGCCAGGCAGCATCTATGGAAATGCCCAGTTCCTCCAGCACTTTGCATGCGTTGCTTGGATTTCCAGTGTCTGCTGGTTTTCTCCTCCCTGACGCTATCCTGGTGCCCGATTGATAGCGGGGGATTCCGTATTGAATTTCAGGGGGTGAGAACTGCATTACTTGACCAAGGAGGATAAAGGTTATTGTGGACCTTTGGTGGGGTATTTGGACACTGACACACCCCTAGTGTGTAGTGTAGTGGTGGAATCTGGGAGAGTTGATGGAAGAGAATAGATTACAGGGAAAACTTGTGAGAAATGAGATGTTCTGTGAGCTAGCAGAGACCTGACAGGCTGAATGGACTCCTGCATCAGAAGAAAATGTGGAGAAAGAAGCTGTAGATTTAGCATAGGGAACATAATGAGCAGAAACAGGCCGCTCATCCCCTTGTGTCTGGTGTACCGTTCGCTCAGGCCATGGGCAACCTCATACCCCAGCGGTAACCATAGATCTTCAGGCTACATGAATATCAGCTGCAGACTCTCTAGGACGAATGGAGGGCAAACCTTCCTGTTGCAAATGTGGCCACTCCCACCACTTCCAACAGGGAGCCAGGTCCCACTGGCCATCGGCCTTGGCCTCAAAGCCCCACCATCGCCCACCCTTAGTCAGGAAGGGGGCGTACTTATGTCCAAAGCTCGGTCGCGGCTTCAATTCCCACTCCAGAGGTTCGAGCTTAGGCCGTGGGCTGACATTTAGCGCAGTCACAAGGGAGCCCATCCCTGTCAGCACTGCCATCTTTGTTAAGCCAAGGCCCCGTCTGCCAGCCGGGTGGATGAGAAGGCATCACTTGGAGGAAAAGCTGCAAGCATTCTCTTCATTACCAACCTTTGTCTCAAAAAAGATATTTTCTTCATTAATTCTGTCTCTGGGAGCTTGCTGTGCACATTAGCAGCCAAATTGCCTACCTTAGTTATTTCGTTCATAGTCCCTGCCCTAGTACATCACCAGCACCAGTCCACCCACCATCAAAGGCATAGATTGTATATTTAGTAAGCTGCCAGAAAAAGGCCAGCAGTGTGTACAAGCTCTTTACAGATGACGTCCGAATTGAACTCAGAGCTCCAAAGCATTGTGCAAAATTGAATCTGGGCTAAGTTTGCCATCCGTTTACAGGAGCACTGTGCGTGTACCATGAGTGCTTCACACCCCTGGTACCTCCTTAGAAATCATTCCGCGGGTGATCTGTGGTCAGAAGCGAGACCAGTCGCTGTGGTCAGGGGTAGAACTTTGCTCTCACTCTCTGCTCTGCCTGCTTTGGAACTGAGGCACCCCGCTATTAAGATAGGATATGTACAGGAAGATCGAGCATAGAAATCTACAGACATTACAGGCTCTTCGGCCCACAATGTTGTGCCAACCATGTAACCTACTCTCGAAACTGCCTGGAACTACCCTACTGCTCCATGTACCTACCTAAAAGTCTCTGAAAAGACCCTATTGAATCCGCCTCCACCAACGTCGCTGGCAGCCCATTCCACACACTCATCACTCTCTGTGTAAAAAACTTACCCCTGACATCTTCTCTGTACCTACTCCGAGCACCTTAAAACTATGCCCTCTTGTGTTAGCCATTTCAGCTCTGGGAAAAAGCCTCTGGCTATCCACACGATCAAAGCCTATCATCATTGTATACACCTCTATCAGGTCACCTCTCATCCTCCATCACTTCAAGGAGAAAAGGCCAAGTTCACTCAACCTATTCTCATAAGGCATGCTCCCCAATCCTGGCAACATCCTTGTAAATCTCCTCTGCACTCTTTCGGTAGTATCTATCGTATAGATGTTGGAAAAGGGCCAGCAGTGTCATGAAGGGTCCCACCCACCCTGATTACGGGCTGCTTGCCCTACTCCCATCAGGGAAAAGGCTATGCAATATCCACACCAGGACCACCAGACTCAGATATGATTATGCCTCTCAAGCTGTAAGGCTGGCCAACACTTCCGCCCACTAGAGCACCTACATACACACCACCTCACAGGACTTTGTGTACATACAATTACTCTTTGTCTAGAACAGCTACTTGTACATTGAGTTTTATAAGGATTGTTTTCGTATTTATATCTATTGTGTTTTTATTATACTGCTCTTGATGCTTATTGTGTTTCATTGTGCTGCATTTGACCCGGAGTAATAATTATTTTATTCTCCTGTACACTCGTATACTTAAGATCAGTAACAAACCATCTTGAATCTCAGAACAGTGGACAGAACTAAATAAGTGGATGCATAAGCCGGCAAGGTAGCATAGTGGTCAGCACAACACTTTACGGTGCAGGAGAGCCTGGGTTTAATTCCGGCCGCTGCCTGTTAGGAGTCTGTATGTTCTCACTATGATCCCTCCCCACCCCCCTCCATGGGGTCCGGTTTCTTCACACAGCCCAAAGTAGGTTAATTGGTCATTGTAAATTGTCCCCTGGGTTTGCTGTCCTGCGCTGTATCTTAATAAATAACTATTTTTTCAGAAAAGAGGGCATTTCATTCAGGTGTTTGTAACAACCTCTCCTTTCTTCCAGTACCTGGACTACAGGAGCTACACGGTGAGCGGGTGCGTGCGAGAGAACCCGGCGTTGGAGCGGGCCGTGTCCCTGGTGAACGGCATCTCCCAATGGGTCCAGCTGATGATCCTCAACAGGCCCACTCCGGCCCAGCGAGCAGAGGTCTTCACCAAGTTCATTCACGTTGCTCAGGTATTGCATCTCGGGGCTTGGGCGCCCAGGCTGGCTGGTTGCTCAGCTCCCTTACTCATTGGGGCAATCGAGCCGGATTTAAGGCTCGTCAAAAATAATCACTTTTATTCCCCGAAGAGTTGCAAGACGTGTGATTAAATTAAGGATTTACCACCTTCCCAATTCTGGTTCTCCAGAAGTTCTTCATCCCAGTAAAATCTATCAAAGCACTAACTAGTGTCCCGCGGACTGATCTTGGTCACTGCCGATCACTTTCCCAGAGGAGCTTCTCACTGGAACTGCTCGCTTATTTCTTCTCTGGGTCTGGACATCTGACTTGTCCGTGAAGAGACTGAGGTTTTTGAGTTTCTTCTGTGCATAAGAGAGTCTGCAAATCCCAAACAGGAGAAAATCTGCAGATGCTGGAAATCCGGAGCAACACGCACAAGATGCTGGAGGAACTCAGCAGGTCAGGCAGCATCTGTGGAAAAGAGTCAACAGTCGACGTTTCGGGCTGAGGCCCATCTTCAGGACTGGAAAAAAAGATGAGAAGTCAGAGTAAGGAGGTTGGGGAAGGGGAGGAAGAAGTACAAGGTGATAGGTGGAACCGGGAGAGGGGAAAGGGGTGAAGTAAAGAGCTGGGAAGTTGATTGGTGGAAGAATTAAAGGGCTGGAGAAGGGGGAATTTGATAGGAAAGGATAGAAGACCATGGTAGAAAGGGAAGGGGGAGGAGCACCAGAGGGAGGTGACGGGCAGGTAAGGAGATAAGGTGAGAGAGGGAAATGGAAATGGGGAATGGTGAAGGGGGGCAATTACTGGAAGTTAGAGAAATCGATGTTTGTGCCACCAAGTTGGAGAGGCTACCCAGACAGAATATAAGGTATTGCACCTCCATCCTCAGTGTACCCTCATTGTGGCAGTAGAGGAGGCCATCGACTGATATGTCAGAATGGGAATGGGATGTAGAATTAAAAAGGGTTGCCGCCGGGAGATGCTGCATTTGTGACAGACAGAGCTCGGCAAAGCGGTCTCCCAATCTACGTCGGGTCTCACCAATATGCAGGAGGCCACACCGGGAGCACTGGACACAGTAGATGACCCCAACAGACTCGCAGGTGAAGTGTGGCCCCCCCACTGAAAAGGACTGTTTGGGGCCCTGAATAGTAATGAGGGAGGAGGTGCAGGATTCTGCAGACGCTGGAAAACTGCAGAACAACAAATTGTGGATGAAATCAGCAGATCAGGCAACATCTATGGAGAGAAAACTTCAAAGCCTCAGGCAAAAATATCCCAATGAAGGGACTTGGCCTTTATTCCTCTCCATAGATGCTGCTGAATTTCTGCAGCATTCCGTGTGTGTTGCTCTGCACAGATTTAATGCCTTGACCTCTCCAGCTATCACAGTGGGATTCGAACTCGCATCTCCCAGTCAAAAGTTTTGTAATTCTGTACAGCTGGAAACTCCAGGACAGAACCAGGCCATTCACCCTCACTACCATGTAGGCAGAGCTTGTGCCTAATGTGATTAAGAGAGTGTGTTTCCTTATGTGGAATGATTGGCAGATCGCTGTTTAGATATATGGGGGTTTCCCATTTAAGGCAGAGGAGAGGCTATTTTGCTCTCTCTCAGTGGTTGGTGAGTCTCAGAGCTTCCTTGCAATGTGGTGGCAGGATTCTCAGAGGTAGGTGTAGCGTGTAGGCCTCCATTAGTCTCGATAGACCCTGGATTTGCACCTTGGAAAGTTTCCAGGGCGCAAGCTTGGGCAAGGTTTTTTTCAATGGAAGACCGGCAGTTGCCCAAGCTGCAAGTCTCCCCTCTCCATGCCACCGATGTTGTCCAAGGGAAGGGCATTAGTCTCAGAAGTAGACAGATACTCAATAATCAAACAGAGAGAGGTTACTGTGGGCTTAGTTGGAAAAGAGAGTTGAGGTCTCAGTCAGGTCTCGTTGATCTCGTTGGCTCTTAGTTCTTGTGTCTCTATGGGATAATGAACCCTTTCCCCAGCACTCAGAACACGTGCTGCACCTCCTTCCTCACCACCATTCAGGTGAGGCAACACTTCACCTGTAAAACCGTCGGGGTCGTTTACAACGTGCGACCTCTCTACATCAGTGAGACCTGACGCAGAATGGTGGACCGCTTCGCCAAGTGCCTTGACTCCGTCCACCTCAAGAGGTGGGATCTTCTGCTGGCCACGCATTTTAATGCTACTTCCCATTCCCATTCATGTTGCTCCATGGCCTAGGAGGAGCAACACCTCACATTCCGTCTGGTTAACAGCACGAACATTGAATCTTATACCTTCTGGTAATTTCTCCCGCCCTCCCCTTTCTCTCTTTTATTCCATTCCCCATTCTGGCTCCTCTTCTCCTCATCTGCCCATCACCTCCTCCCGATCAAAAGGTACAATAGCGCCTTTATTTCCCATGGAGCATCAAGAAAGCTCACTTCAGTCCCAAGATCCTGACGGACTTTTACTGCTGTACCATTGAGAGCATACTCACCAACTGCATCTCAGTGTGTTATGGCAATTGTCCTGTATCGGACCGCAAATATCGTGTATCTCAAATAGGTGAAAACTGCCCAGCAGATTATCGGCACCCAGTTGCCCACCATTTAGAACATTTATCATAAACGCTGCCTGGGCAGGGTGAAAAGCATTATCAAGGATGCATCTCACCCTAACCATGAACTTTTTACTCTTCTCCCATCCGGTAGGCGCTACAGGAGCCTCCGCTCCCCCACCAGGAGGCACAGAAAGAGCTTCTTCCCTGAGGCTGTGACCCTGCTGAACCTCACATCACAGCACTAAGCAGTATTGCACCCATATTTATGCACCCAGTACTTTTATATTTGTGTGCTGTAGCACTTACTTTTCATTTGCAGTTATTTTGTAAATAACACTATTCTTTGCATTTCTGGTTAGATGCTAACTGCATTTCATTTGGCTTTGTATCTGTACTCGGCACAATGACAATAAAGTTGAATCTAATCTAATCTGTTACTCCTTCTTCTTTCCTTTATCACATTCATTGCTCCTCCCTCAACCACACACCTAGCTTCATCTATCACCTACCAGTTTGTCCTTCCCCCATCCCAACCATCTTATTCTAGCTTCTGCCCCCTTCCTTACCAGTCCTGATGAAAGATCTCAGCCCGAGGCTCCAACTGTTTAACAGGTTTCAACCAGTACAGAGAAATGTATACAATATACATCCTGAAATTCTTTTTCTTCACAACCATCCACCAAAGCAGAAGACATGGATGCTGCCTGACCTGCTGAGATCCCCCAGCATTTTGTGTGTGTTGCTCTGGATTTCCAGCGCCTGGAATCTCTTGTATTTACGACATGCATATCATGAAGGAGGAAGGAAGTGAAACAGGAGCCATTATCTGGAGGTTGTCTCTGCAAAGAGCAGTTGTGACTGGGAGATACTCCCCCTTCCCAAAGAGAGTCTTTTTGTTGAGAGATGCAAAAAAATATATTATTTCAGTCACAATATTGCAAGTAATCATTTGTATCTCGGTCCGTGGGGTTGCCACAATAACGATGAGGTCACATCTGAGATCAACATCTGGCCAACTCATCTCTGGGGCAGTCTTTATTTTCAGTTTTGGATTATTATTATTGAACAAAGATGCATTTTTTCCTGACCCTGTCAAAATCTGCAGCGGTGACAAATGCAGAGTAGAAACATAGAAAACCTACAGCACAATACAGGCCCTTCGGCCCAAAAAGCTGCGCCGAACATGTACCTACTTTAGAAATTACCTGGGGTTACCCATAGCCCTCTATTTTTCTAAGCTCCATGTACCTGTCCAGCAGTTTCTTAAAAGACCCTATCGTATCCGCCTCCACAACTGTTGCCAGCAGCCCATTCCACGCACTCACCACTCTCTGTGTAAAAAAACCTACCCCTGACATCTCCTCTGCACCTACTTCCAAGCACCTTAAAACTGTGCGCTCTCATGTTAGCTATTTCAGTCCTGGGAAAAAGCCTCTGACTATCCACACGATCAATGCCTTTCATCATCTTATACCCTTATCAGGTCACCTCTTATCCTCCGTCGCTCCAAGGAGAAAAGGCCAAGTTCACTCAATCTATTCTCATAAGGCACGCTCCCCAATCCAGGCAACATCCTTGTAAATCTCCTCTGCACTCTTTTTGTGGCTTCCACATCCTTCCTGTAGTGAGGTGACCAGAACTGAGCACAGTACTCCAGGTGGTGTCTGACCAGAGTCCCATATAGCTGCAACATTACCTTGTCAGAAATATTTGGAAATCTACTTCAGACGTTCTGAAAGAAGAATGATCAGAATATATATTATCATCAGAAAAGTTTTGACTGTGGAAATCAATTGTCTATCAGTAAATCTTCTAAGTTGATTTTTTTTACCTGACTGTTATTGCATTAAAATGAGAAATTCCGTCCCGAGATGTTTGATGTTACTCTGCGTTTCATTGGTGGTACTGTAGCGGGTAGTGCTGCTTCCACCCGGTTCCAGTGATCCAAGTTCAAATCCAGCCTCAGAGTGGAGCTGGCACGTTCTTGCCATGACCGTGTGGGTTTCCCCTTGCTGCTCCGCTCTCCTCTCACTTCCCGACGAGGGAGCTGATGCGAGTTTTTTAAAGGAGGGCGGGAGTGTGTGTGAGAGCGAATGAGCCAACAGGATGTAAGAAGGGGGACGTGGCCGAGGAGGTCACTCCAGGTTGTCCTGTGTTGTAAGAAGGATGATAAACGTTAAGGTACATTCAGCCTGTGTTCTCCCACAGAAACTCCGGCTACTCCAGAACTTCAACACACTAATGGCAGTGATTGGAGGGCTGTGTCACAGTGCCATCTCGCGACTCAAGGAAACCAGCTCCTACCTCTCCCAAGATGTCACTAAGGTCTGTCTAGTTACTCACCCATTTCTCGGTTACCTCCAAGCTGTTTCTTGTTCAAGCAGTTGGTGGGGGGTGGGAGGTGGGTAACAAGGTGTCTGAGAACTTTAAACAAAAACAGGAAATATTGGTAAGAGTGTGGAACGAGCTGACAGCTAGTGGTGCATGAGAGCTCGATTTCAACATCTGATAGAAGTTTGGATAAGTACATGGTTGGGAAGGGTATGGAGGGTTATGGTCCCGGTGCAGGTCAACGGGAGTAGGCAGTTTAAATGGTTCGGCATGTACTAGATGGGCCGAAAGGCCTGTTTCTGCACTGTACTTCTCTATGACTATTCAAAAAGGCATAAGTGCTGGGTAGGAGATACAGAGTTAGTGTATTGAATCATGAATTCTCAACCAATGAGTATCCTGTTCAGGGTCAGAGTTAAAGAATTTGTTGACGATACCAAATTTATCAGTGGGGTGCTGAGAGAGTGAGAAGGTGTCTTGGCCAGAAGAGTTTTCATGGACTATTAGACAGTCAGAATCAAAATGAAATTTATTATATATAGTGTGTCACCATGAGATTTATTTTCTTGCAGGCATTTACATAAAATACATTCACACAATAGCATTTATGAAGAATCTATACATAAACAAAGACTGATAAGCAACCAATGTGGAAAAGAATCATGCCAATAAAAAATGATATTAAGAACATGAGTTGTGAATGTGAGTCTGTAGTTTGTGGTATCAGTCCAGAGTTAAGTGAGTGAAGTTATCCACACTGGTTCAGGAGCCTCATGGTTGTAGGGTAATAACTGTTCTTGAACTTGATGTCTGGGACCTAAGGCTCTTGTATCTCCTGCCCGATGGTAGTACTGAGAAGAGAGCCTGGTCTGGACAGTGAGGGACCATGGTGGATGCTGCTTTCTCGTGACAGTGCTCCATGTAAACGTGCTCAGTGGTGGAGAGGGCTTTGTCCAGCACTTTTTATAGACTTTACTGTCCTTGGGCATTGATGTTTCCACAGCAATCTGTGATGTGACCAGTCAGGATACTCTCCACTGCATCTATAGAAACTTGTCATGGTTTTTGGTATCATGGCAGATCTGGCAAAGGCAATGCAGTGCCCTCTTTGTGATGGCATTCATGTGCCAGTCCCACATCAAGTCCTCAGATATGATAACCACAGCCATGGAATATTACAGCACAGAAACAGGCCCTTCGGCCCTTCTTGGCTGTGCCGAGCCATTTTTCTGCCTAGTCCCACTGACCTGCACCTGGCCCATATCCCTCCATACACCTCTCATCCATGTACCTGTCCAAGTTCTTCTTAAATGTTAAAAGTGAGCCTGCATTTACTACTTCATCTGGCAGCTCATTCCACACTCCCACCACTCTCTGTGTGAAGAAGCCCCCCCCCCCCCAATGTTCCCTTTAAACTTTTCCCCCTTCACCCTTAACCCATGTCCTCTGGTTTTTTTCTCCCCTAGCCTCAGTGGAAAAAGCCTGCTTGCATTCACTCTATCTATACCCATCATAATTTTATACACCTCTATCAAATCTCCCCTCATTCTTCTACGCTCCAGGGAATAAAGTCCTAACCTATTCAACCTTTCTCTGTAACTCAGTTTCTCAAGTCCCGGCAACATCCTTGTAAACCTTCTCTGCACTCTTTCAACCTTATTAATATCCTTCCTGTAATTAGGTGACCAAAACGGCACACAATAATAACACCAAGGAATTTTAAGCTCCACCTCCAATCCCCTACTGAGGACTGACTCTTAGGCCTCCTGCCTCTTCCTCGCATGCTCAATAATCAGCTCTTTGCTTTTGCTGACATTGAGTGACAGAGGACTGGATAATGGGATTCAATTTGGGGAAGTGCAAGGGGATACATTTAAGAAGGAGAAATTACATGATGGAATAAAGTTAATTGGAAGTACTGGGGGACCGTGGATAGAGAGGGTGAGACAAATCAAGTTTAATCTGGATAAGTGTGAGGTGAGATGTTTTGGGAAGACCTTCCACAGAGAATGGCTGGGTCCTGTAGAATATTGTGCAATAGAGGCACCATGTAGTACAAGTACCACAATTTCCCTGAAAGTGGCATCCAAGGGAGACAGGGTGGTGAAGATGGCTATTGGCACACTGGCCTTTGTTAGTCAAGCATGGAGTATAAAAGTTGGGATGTTCTGATGCAGTTTTACAAGATGTTAGTGAGGCCACATCTGGAATATCGTGTTCAGTCTCGGTCACCTTTCTGTATGGAAGCAGGAAAGAGTATAGAGGACGTTTATGAGGAAGACAGTGCCAAGACTTGTGGAACTAAATTACGGAGAGAGGTTGAACAGGTTGGGAATTTTTTCATTGGAATACAGGAGAAAGAGGGGTGACCTTATAGAGTCACGAGGGGCATAGACAGGGCAAATGCGCTCAGTCTTTTTCCTAGGGCTGGGGAGATCAAGAACTGGTTCAAAGTGAGAGGAGAGAGGTTTAATAGGAAACTGAGCAGTGACTTTTTCACCCAGTTGGTGGTCCATTTGTGGAACGAGCTGCCAGAGGAAGTGGTTGAGGCAGCTACATTAACAATATTTAAAGGATATTTGGACAGGTACATGGATGGGTAAATAGCCCTAATGCCTTGGGGGCAGCCTTCGGGGGAGACAAAGGCTACGGGAGTAAACCAGAGCAAATCCAGAGTGGAGCCCCTAAGGCCGCTGGACATCATTGAACATCCTTCCAGCAGCTCCTGCGGCCAAGCTGGTGCCAAACGCATTGCTTCATCAGCTTTCCGTTTGACTACACTGGTGAGGCCGAGAGGGGGATCTTGACGACTGGGCATCTCAGGATCTCTATACCTCCCACCCAGGCTAGTGATAATGATCGTCATCATCCATTGTCCTTCGAGACAGATGGATGCCAACATAGAGAGGAACGGTTTAGAGCAGGGGTTCCTTACATGCGGTCCACAGACCCCTTGCTTAACGATATTGGTCCATGGCATAAAAAAGGGTGGGAACACCTAGTCTAGAGGGCCAAATGGGACTAGCTTAAAGTGGAACCTTGGTTGCATGGAGCAGCTCAGCCGAATGGCCTGTTTCCATGCTATCTGACTCTCTGTACCAAAGCTGGACATCTCCAGTAACGTTGTTCTTCTCTCCGAGTGCAGGCGCTGAACGAAATGACGGAGCTTCTGTCCTCGTGCAGCAACTACGGCAACTACCGCCGTGTCTTCAGTGAGTGCACCGGCTTTAAGATCCCCATCCTGGGGGTCCACCTGAAGGACCTGGTCTCGCTGAATGAGGCGCTGCCCGACTTCATCGAGGACAAGAAGATAAACCTGAGCAAGCTGCAGCAGCTGTACAGCCGTATCACCGAGCTGACCCAGATCCAGAACTGCACGCCCCCATTCGAAGCCAACAAGGACCTTGTGCATCTCCTTACGGTGAGTCTGCCACACGGCCCTTCAACTGGACCGTCTGCTCAAGCAGCTCTGTGGAGTGGGGAAGGGTGGTGGGAAAGGGGAATGGACAGTGTTTGTCAAGTCAAACTAGCGTTTCTAGAAAGTATTGGGTCCTAGAAGCAAAAGAAAATAAAATTTAAAAGTAATAGCAAGAATCCACTGATAGACTGGATGGAACCCACTGCCTGAGTGTTGTTGCTGCCCAGAACAATGTGGGGGGGGGGGGGGGGGGACTCCGCACCATCACAGCGGCAGTCCGGGAGCAGTGTTCGAATCCGTGGTGAGATGCTGAACTTTAAATAACTTGAGAGACTGTTTCGTGGAAAAGTGCACAGCTGTCACTGCGTTTGGGTCAGCGTTAGCTTCACATCATGGGCTTCAGTCATTTCGCGCAGGCGCTTGTCGGAGAGATGGCGCGAGGTTTAGAAAGAGCATGGGAAGCTTCAGGAATTTTCGACGGGCTTCAAGCATAACGGTCTATTAGAGAGCGGAGACTGTGCAGGATCAAATCGGTCTACAAAGTCCGGAGAGGCAGCCAGTTTTTTCACCTAATGACTAATAGCTAATGGAACTATCAAACTGCCACACTTGCAAAAAATAAAAGGAGGAAAAAGGACATTGAGTGGAATCCAGTTGAAAAAACTTTTGGGTAGACGCATTCAATCTCTTTCAAGAAGAAAAAGAAATCCAACTTGACAGTGTTTCTCCCCAACAATCCCTTTCCAGATTCCAGTATCTGACCTCTTTTGTGCCTCCTTCCAGTCTGAGGTGGGTTGGTCAGGAAACAAAGGACAACCCCAACCACCCCAAGCCAAGGAAGTATTCTGGACAGAGAACTATAATCTAAATCCCGCTGAGACTTTTTCAACCAAATTATTTGTTCCCTCTATATCCAAGATACTCCCTTTATTATCCCCATCCAGGACACAGTTATTTTCCACCATTCCAATTCTGATGGAAGGTCCTGGATTTGAGGCACTATATCTGCTCCCCTCTCCACAGATACTGACTGACCTGCTGAGTACAGTCGGCCCTCCTTATCCGCGGATCGGGAAAATCCAGAAGTTCCATCTCCAGCACTCGTTGTTTGGGCATATACAGACTTCTTTTTCTTGTCAGTATTCCCTAAACAATACAGTATAACAACTATTTACAGAGCATTTACATTGTATTAGGTATTATAAGTAACCTGGAGATTATTTAAAGTATACGGGAGGGTGTGTGTAGGTTACCGCAGATCGGGTTCGAAAAAGAAACAGAGGTTCTCTCTCCAGCACTCATTGTTTGAGCAGGTACAGACCTTTTTTTTGTCATTATTCCCTAAACAATACAGTCCTAAAGTCCAGCCACACTGAGACAGGTTAAATAAGGGACTTGAGCATCCACATTTTTTGGTATCCGCGGGGGGTCCCGGAACCAATCCCCCGCAGATAAGGAGGGCCGACTGTATTTCAAGCAAAGGCTGCTTTAACCCAAAACCTCTGAATTCTGTGTTTATTTCTGGGGACATGCTTGTTGTTGAAGAATTTCCAACCCAAATGTTCTACAATTTTCTGATTCTTCAAGAACAGAGATGAGGAGGGATTCTTCAGCCAGAATGTGATGAAACTGTGGAATTTGTTGGGTGCATTTAAAGTGGAGGTTGACAGGTTCTTGATTAGTAGGGATATCAAAGGTTATGGGGAGAAGGCACAGGAATGGGGTTGAGGATAATAAATTAGCCACGATGGAATGGCAGAGCAGACTCGATGAGACGAATGGTCCAATTCTACTCCATTGCCTTATGGTCTTATGGTGTAATGTCCGATCTGGTCTGATGTTACCCCGTGAGCCAGCTCCGGGTGTTCTACCACGTGAAGGTGTTGTGCCAGTGTAAGATGGTGATTGAGCACAAGGGCCTTCCTCTGACAGCAGCTGACAATCAGCAAACACGCCACCTGCTGTCTCGATGTCTCCGTCCCCCACGACGCCTCAGCCGGCGAGGTTGGCGAGGGACCGGGTCATCCACGGCGCCACTTCCCGAGGGCACACACCTTCCAGGCTGCTCCTGGAGACAGCAAAGCCCAAGGCTGCGCACAGCCAGTCCGAAAACCCACTGCTTGCGAAGAAACATCGGTCCACTGAGGACAAGCTGATCCACCCTCAAGATTTAAGATTGTTTAACGTCATTACAAATACAAAGGAGATTGAAATAATTGATACTCCAGGTCCAATGCAGCACAAAAACAAAACACACTAAGCTAAGGAACACAAAAATAATAAAACATAATAAATATGTACATAGATTGATTGTATGTTCATGAAGTGCCTGTACAAGAGGTGACTGACAGGAAATTATTGCAGCAAACAGTGGCAGTAGTGGAATGCGGAGGGACGGGTTAGTGGTGGAGGTGTTGATCGGTCTTACTGCTTGGGGAAAGTAACTGTCTTTGAGCCTGCTGGTCCTGGCGTGGATGCTACGCAGCCTCCTCCCCAACGGGAGTGGGACAAACAGGGTGGGTGGGACCCTTCATGACGTTTCCGGCCCTTTTCTGACACCTTTCTGTACATATATATCAGAATCAGGTTTTACATCGCCGGAATACGTGGTGAAATTTGTTCTTCTGTGGCAGCGGAACATTGCAAATAAATTGCAATAAGAAATGTATATAAAAATATAAATAAGGTAGTGCAGAAAAAAAAGAGAAAAATATTGAGGTAGCGTTCATGGTTTCGTTGTCCGTTCAGAAATCGGATGGCAGAGCGGAAGAAGCTGTTCCAGCGTGTGTCTTCAGGCTCCTGTATCTCCTCATTGATGATAGCAACATCCTGGGTGATGCAGGTCCTTAATGATGGATGCCTTTTTGAGGCTTCGCCTTTTGAAAGTGTCCTGGATGCTGGGGAGACTGGTACCTAGAGCTAGCTGAGTTCACAACTTCCAGCTGCTTTTTCGATCCTGTGCAGTGGCACCTGCCCCCCATACCAGATGGCAGTGCTCTCCATGGTAGATCCATAGGAATTTGTGAGTGCCTTTGACATACCAGATCTCCTCAAACCCCTAATGAATTATCAACGCTGTTGTGCCTTTGTAATTGCATCAATAGGTCGGGCCCGGGATAGATCCTCAGAGATGCTGACACCCAGGAACATGAAACTGCTCACCCTTTCCTCCTCTGATCCCTCGATGAGGGCACACATGTGTTCCCTCACCTTACCCTTTCTGAAGTCCACAGTCAGTTCTTTGGTCTTACAGATGTTGAGCGCAAGATTGTCGTTGTGACACCGCTCAACCAGCTGATTTATCTCGCTCCTGTACGCCTCCTCGTCACCATCTGAAATTCTGCCAACGATAACTGCGTCGTCGGCAGATTTATAGATGGCTTTTGAGCTGTGCCTAGCCGCACAGTTGTGGGTGTAGGGAGAGTTGTCCTCGTGTCCATCAATCAGATACAGTTCCAACTCATTGTTGTAATTGTCATCCATTTCTCCTAGCTCTCTCTCGACCTGTACTACACCGAGGACGAGATCTACGAGCTGTCTTACACAAAGGAACCCAGGACTCATCGAACGGTGGTAAGTGATCATATCTCTGATGAGTCCACGGCAAGCACCCCTGGAACCTGCTCCGCACTAACTTGGCTGATCTGACTGCAACCTCGTCTTCACTGCTCCCCCTGCCTGAGGTGACTTTACACCCCTCGCTTGTCAAATACCTTCTCGTCTTAAAAAAAAAATTTCATCCCCACCCCACTTCAGCGAGAGCTCCGGACTCCTGCAGTCTTCAGTGGCTGTTCTTCTAGTTTTAAACAGTGGCCCCTAGCTCCAGGTTCTCCCACACCCAGCCTGACTTCCCCGGGGCCCTCAACCTGTTGACCACCCTTCCAACTCCTCAGATGCTGCTAATCCTGCCGAATTCTTCCGACAAATCGTTTCTCCCCTCAGCCCCTCAGGATCGGTCTGATGGAGTGTGAGTAGAGGGTTATATTGAGTACACAAAGTGCTGTTGGGCAGCGGTGGGCTGATCCCACACAAGCTTCCAGTCGTCTGATAAAACTTGAATAAACCGCTGTCCAACTATAGGGAAATCCAGTGGTTTGGCTTCTGCCCCCCCCCCCCCACCCAGGTGCTAATTTACACATGGTGGCTGCAATCCCATTAAACAAACCTAGGTTCTGTTTCCAACACTCCCTGGAAACCTGCTGGGTTCTGCAGTGGTTTGGAGTTTGATGCTCTCTGGCTAATACTTCTTTCTTTATATCTTGGTCTTATTCCAAAAGTTTCAAAGGGACATTTAATATCAGAGAAATGTATACAATATACATCCTGAATTCGCAAACATCCGCAAAAACAGAGGAGAGCCCCAAAGAATGAACGACAGTTAAATGTTGGAATCCCAAAGCACCCCCCCAGCTTCCCTCCCTCCTGCACGTAGGCGGCAGCAAGCAACGATCCCCCCTCACCCCCCAACCGGCAAAAAAATGCATCGCCACCCGCCACCGAGCACTCAAGCGTGAGCAAAGCTACAGCAAAGACACAGACTTGCAGTTACCCTAAGGACCTCACGTTTCACCCAGCATTCGACGTACCACTGTCATTCTCTCTCCCTCTCCCTCCCTCCCTCCCCCTCTCCCTCTCCCTTTCTCTCTCCCCCCCAATGAGGGATGAAGAGGGGAGGCATAACAAGTAACTCACTGGTTTACGATGTTAAAAGGCTGTTGCATCGCTTTTAATGAGCTCTGTACTCAAAGATCTCAGGTCCCTGGGCACACACAGCCAAAGATCTTCCAGCTCCCACGACACACCGGTTTGTCAAGACACCGACCTTTGATCCGCCCGTCTCCAGAGCCCTGAAAACTCAGTCCTCCAAGGTCGAGCCCTTGGCATGCCGAACAACGGCCATTCGTGAAACCCCGTGAGCGGGTCCCATTCCCGCAAAGAACCGTAGTCAGTGTGTAACTCCAGGTCAGGGTCTTCAAAGGGAAAAATAGAGATATTAAAGATGGAAATAGAGCTGTTTCCGATGATGCAAGCAAAGGAGTCGCTGTTAGGCGCCATTAACCCTCCTAAGCTTTGGAGATACAGCGTGTTTAGAGATATGGTGTGGAATAGGCCCTTCTGGCCTTTTGAGCTGTGCTGCTCCAGTAACCCCCGACAAACCTAATCGCGGGACAACTTACAATGACCAGTTAACATACCTGCTGCGTGTTTGGACCGTGGGAGGAAACCGGAACTCCCGGGGGAAACCCATGGGGAGGACGTACAGAGACTCCTTACGCGGGACGCCGAGACTCTCTGAACTCCAACACCCAGAGTGTATGAGAGGCGTAGATAGAGTAGACAGGGAGTATCTTTTCATCCTGGGTTGAAATGTCTAATACCGGAGGGCATCCATTGAAGGTGAGAGGGGGGTGGGTTCAAAGGGGATGTGAGGGTTGGTTTTTCACTCAGCGTGGTGGACACCTGGTGTGGTGGTTGAGGCAAATACATTAGAGGCTCTTGAGAGACGTTTGGATAGGCACATGGATGTGAGGAATATGATATAGGTAGGAAGGATTCATTTTTAGGGTTTTTTAATTTGTTTTTTAGCTGGTTCAGCACAACATTGCAGGCCGAATGACCTGTTCCTGTGCTGTAATTGCATCGTGCAAACCGCTACTCTAACAAGGCATCCAGTAGAGTGAAGTGTCCCTCTGCAGTGTCCCATTAGGTGGAACTGGCACCTCCAAAGACCAGGTTCAACCCTGAGCTCGGGTGCTGTCCTTGTGGAGTTTGCACATTCCCAGAGTGGTATTAAAACCCCCATTATGTGTCTGTTGGACTATTACTACAATAACATCAGTCCAACCGCACTGCCAATCCAGGTGGGTTAGCGGAGGTTTAGTGAGGGGTGATTAAATATCTAGCTCGGCTCAAAAACCTGAGGTGCAAAGGGGCTTGGGAGACCTTGTGAGGGATTCCTTAAAGTTAATTTACAGGTTGAGTCAGTGGTGAGGAAGGCAAATGCAATGTTAGCATTCATTCAAGAATTCTAGAATATAAAGGCAGGGATGTAATGTTGAGGCTTTATAAGGTGAGGCCTTGCTTGAAGTATTGTGAGCAGTTTTAGACCCCCTATAGAACCAGAGAACACTACAGCACAGTACAGGCCCTTCAGCCCTCCATGTTGTGCCCACCCATATAATCCTTAAAAAAAAGTACTAAACCCACACTACCCCATAACCCTCTATTTTTCTTTCATCCATGTGCCTGTCCAAGAGGCTCTTAAATACCCCTAATGTTTTAGCCACCACCACCATCCCTAGCAAGTCATGCCAGGCACTCACAACCCTCTGTGTAAAAAACTTACCCCTGATGTCTCCCCTAAACTTCCCTCCCTTAATTTTGTACCTATGCCCTTAGATAGGATGTGTTGAAACTGGAGAGTTTAAAGAAGACGATTCCAGGATTGGCTGGCTTGCCATATGAGCAGCGTTTGATGGCTCTGGGCCTGTACTCACTAGGATTCAGAAGAATGAGGGGTGACCTCATTGAACTCTATCAAATGGTGAAAGACCTTAATAGAGTGGATGTGGAGAGGGTGTTTCCTGTGGTGGGAGAGTCTAAGACCAGAGGAAACAGCCTCAGAATAGAGGGGCGTTCTTTTTTGAATGGAGATGAGGAGGAATTTCTTTAGCCAGAGAGTGGTAAATCGGTAGAATTCTTTGCCACAGGCAGTTGTGGAGGCCAAGTCTGTGTGTATATTTAAGCCAGAAGATTATTGATTCTTGATTAGTCAGGACAAGGAGGGATATGGGGAGAAGGCAGGAGATTGGAACTGAGAGGGAAAATGGATCAGACATGATGAAATGGCAGAGCAGGCTCGATGGGCTGAATGGCCTAATTCTGTTCCTGTATCTTGTGGTCTTATGGTAGTACCCAGAACGATTGGTCCAGACTCTGCCTCCGCCTCTTTCTGAGGGCAAGAGTTCCAACGACTCATGACCCACAGCAGTGCAGTGAGGAAGGAGCCTCATATGTGGAGGAATACAGGGGCTGTGCCTCTCTTTGCCTCGCCCCCTCGCTCTCTGCCACACTCTCTACCTTGTTTTCTCCCTCTCTCTCTCTCTCTCTGCCTTGCTCTCTGTCTCTCTGCCCCTCTCTCTTCTCTCTGCCACACTCTCTACCTTGTTTTCTCCCTCTCTCTCTCTGCCTTGCTCTCTGTCTCTCTGCCCCTCTCTCTTCTCTCTGCCACACTCTCTCTACCTTGTTTTCTCCCTCTCTCTCTCTCTGCCTTGCTCTCTGCCCCTCACTCTTCTCCTCGCTCCCTCTTGATCTCTCTCTCTCTATGTCTCACTCTCTATCTCTCTCAATTACCAAGAGCAAAACAGCACAGATGCTGTAAACTTGAAATAAAAATAAAAATCTGAAGTTCTAGAAGCACTCAGCAGGTCAGGCAGCGTCTGTGGAGGAAGGAGCTGAGTCAGTGTTTCACGTTAGTGTGATATGATTATATTGACCTTCAAAGTTCAAGTTCAAAATAAATTTATTATCAAAGAGAATATATGTCACCATATACAGTCCTGCGATTCATTTTCCATAATAGAATAATAACCATAACAGAATCAGATAAAAGAATTCAACCAGTGTGCAAAAGACAACAAACTGCAAATACAAGAAGAAATAAATAATAATAACAAATAAATAAGCAATAAGTATGAAGAGCATGAGATGTCCTTGAAAGTGGGTCCATAGGTTGTGGGAGCAATTCAAGTGAAATTGAGTGAAGTTATCTTCTCTGGTTTAAGAGCCAGGGGTAGTAACTGTTCCTGAACCTGGTGGAGTGAGTCCTGATGCTCCTGGATCTTCTTCCTGTTGGCAGCAGCGGGAAGAGAGCGTGTCCTGGGTGGTGGGGGACCCTGATGATGGATGCCGCTTTCCTGCGATAGCATTTCATGTAGATATGCTCAAAGGTGTGGCGGGCTTTACCCATGATGGACTGGGCCGTATCCACTACTTTTAGTAGGATTTTCCACTCAAGGGCATTGGTGCTTCCATACCAGGCTGTGATGCAGCCTGCCAATATACTCTCCACCACACATCTGTAGAAGATTGCCAAAGTTTTAGATGCCATGCCAAATCTTCACAAACTCCTAAGGAAATAGAAGGACTGCTGTGCTTTTATAATTGCACTTACGTGCTGCTCCTCTGAAATAATAATATTAGAGGAATTTAAAATTGTTGACTCTCTCCTCCTCCAATGAGGCCTGGCTCCTGGGCCTCTGGTTTGCTCCTCCTGAGGTCAATAATCAGCTCCTTGGTCTTGCTGACATTGAGTGAGAGGTTGTTGTTCTGGCACCACTCATCCAGGTTTTCAATCTCCCTCCTCTGTGGCAGTAACCTAAAACATCATCTCATTTTCACTCCCCACACATGCTGCCTGTCCTGCTGAGCGTTCCTAGCATTTTTTGTCTTTTATTTCAACACACAACCTGCCCGGCTCAACACTTCTAGCGCACAAGGCAAAATCGAAAACAACAGGAAGACCAGAGCTTCTGGTTAGCTTAATTAAACCCTGGTATGTTTCTAATATATCGCCTTAGTGATGTCCTTTGATGTGGCAAACAGCCTTGCTAATTGTGATTGTCGCAGTACTGTTGTGGTTGTGACAGGCTGTCAGACCACTGGAGCTAATGGGGAGAGAGCAGATGGAGGAAGTGTTTTCTGGGCCCTGTCTTTCTGGTTGTTCCTCAAGGGTGAGGATCATTTATGCCCTCTGGAGTTCACGGACCCTGGGCTGGCTCACGAGTCCTATGCGGCTCCCTTATCCATTCATCCCTCTCCACTGATCTCCCTCCTGGCACTTATCTTTTCAAGCAGAACAAGTGCTACACCTGCCCCTACACCTCCTCCCTCACTACCCAAACTTTCCTTCCAGGTGAGGCGATACTTCACCTCTGAGTCTGTTGGGATCACCTACTGTGTCCAGTGCTCCGGGTGTGGCCTCCTGTGCATCAGTGATACCTGACGTAGATTGGGAGACCATTTCACCGAGCACTTACACCCCGTCCACTAGAAGAAGTGGGATCTCCCAGTGGCCACCCATTTTAATTCCACTTCCCATTTGCATTCCAGTATGTCCTCCTCTACTGTCGCAATGAGGTCACTCTCAGGTTGGAGGAACACCACCTCATATTCCATTTGGGTAGCCTCCAACCTGATAGCGTGAACATCGATTTCTCAAACTTCTGGTAATGGATTTCCCCCCCACAACCCATGACCATTTCCCACCCCTTTTCCCTCTCTCACCTATTTCCTTGCCTGTCCATCGCCTCCCTCTGGTGCTCCTCTTTTTCTTTTTTCCGTGGCCTTCTGTTCTCTCCTGTCGGACTCCCCCTTTCTCCAGCCCCATGTCAATCAGCTTCCCTGCACTTTACTTCATCCTCCCCCCCCCCCCCCCCCACCGTCCTGGTTTCACCCATCACCTTGTGTTTCTCTCTCCCCCGCCCACCTTTTAAATCGATTCCTCAGCTTTTTTTTTCAGTCCTGCAAAGGGTCTCAGCCTGAAACGTCGACTGTACGTTTTTCCCATCGATGCTCTGCTGAGTTCCTCCAGCATTGTGTGTGCGTTGGGTGGACAATGGTTTTTTTGTTGGACTGCAGATCATGGTCTCCCTTTGGGGGCTCTGCGATCGCTTCCTTGGTGGATGGTGGGGGCTGATGCTTCCTGCTGACATGGGGGGGAGAGTGTTGATGCTTTGCCGCTGCTTGTGCGTGGGAGTTGGCAGTTTTGGGGTTCTTACATTTTTCTGTCATTCATCCCTTGGGGTTCTCTTCTGTTTCAAGGATGTTTGTGGAGAATAAGAATTTCAGGTGTTATATTGCATACATTCTCTGATATTAAATAGAACTATTAGACCATTTGTGTGTGTGTTCTATCCACTCCTCAGCCTCCAGTACTGCTGACGTGCTCTGTCTTTGCTTCCAGACGGTGCCCCCCTGCAAACCCCCCGTGGTTGTTGAATGGGCCTCAGGGGTGGCCCCAAAGCTCGACGCCCTGACCATCAGCAAACACGTCCAGCAGCTGGTCGACGTAAGTACTTGAGCACCGACCATGATGTCGGCATCACTCGGTGGGCGGGAGGGCTGGGGGAGTGAATACAAGGGAAACAAGATTCTGCTGATGTGGAATGAGGAGAAGTCGGTGGAATTTGGTGAGCACGGCTGCTCATCTCCTTGCACACCAACAGCAGAGACCTTTTCCGCAGGAGGACGCGGTACAGAGCTCGTGAGCCAGCTTCAGTGATCCCCAAACACCGAGCAGCCCAAAGGCTCTCCCTCTCCCTCACCATGGAAGCCATCTTTCAGCATCTCAGCTCTCAATTGTTGGATGGAGGTGTTTTGGGGCCTTCAAAGTAGTCCTCTCATCTGGTGGCCCTGCACGGTTGCCCTGATTCCCTGGTGGCCACCATAGTCAAAGAAAGGCCTGCAAAAGTGTGTCTCCTGAGGTCCTGAGCTTTGGGGAGACTACAGCCTTTGTCTCACTGTGGTACGGCCATGAGGGCAGTGTCTGATCATCTCTGGACCCACCTCTGCTCTCACGTGTCAGCCAGGATCGAGAAGGTGTTGGTGATCCTGCCAGGGCCCTGAGGGTGGGATTTTAGGTGGCTTTCCAATCGGTTGTGGGTGAACCTGAAGGGCAGAGTCTTCGCAAATGGTGTTACCATGAGGTTCGCAGAGGTGACTCTGCGGGACACCTGGTGACTACTTCGCCCCAGAGTTTCAGAGAGTGTGCTTCGAGTTATCTCAACCACTGCTTTGCCGTGATCCAGTCTCACCAGCCTCCTCCATCTCCAAAGCCCGCCAAGATATCCACACTCCTCCACCTCCATACTTCAGAACATCACCCCATCCATGGAACCCATCAGCGACAGCACGCAAAATTATGAGGGGCATAGATAGGGTAAATTCAAACAGGCTGTGGTTGGGTGAGACCAGAACTGGAGGTGATAGGGTTAAGGGTGAAAGGTGAAATGTTTAAGGGGAACCTGAGGGGGATCTTCTTCACTCACAGAGAGGTACGAGTGTGTGAAACAAGCTGCCAGTGGAAGTGGTGGATCTGCGTTCAATTTCGATATTTATGAGAAATTTGGACAAGTACATGAATGGGAGGGGTATTGGGGACTATGGTCCAGGTGAAGGTCAGTGGGTTGGGGCAGAATAACCATTTGGCATGGACTAGTTGGACCGAAGGGCCTGTTTCTTTGCTTTAGTACAGGACTATTGGCTAGGTGATGACTCAAAGTCTCAGAGGTTTGTAAATCATATCCAAAAACTGGTCTTCCCTGTAACTCCTTCCCCCTTTAGGGAATACCTAGAGAAGGTAAACCTTTAGCCAAATCCTAATTCAACTTCCCTAATATTTCCTTCACATTGCTCAATCATAGTTTTTTTTCTTGATGTGATAACATTCTGAAAAGAGCCTTAGGATGTTTTTGCTATGTTAAAATCACTAAATCCACGCAGTGGCCACTATTAGACACTGCCTGTACCTGACCCAGCGGCCATGGAGTGCACGCTCTTGTATTCTGCTGTTTCCACTTCGAGGTTCGACCTGTTGTGCGTTCTTCTGCACGCCACTGTTGTAACGCGTGGTTCTTTGAGATACTGTCGCCTTCCTGGCTTGAACCAGTCTGGCCGTTCTCCTCTGACCTCTCTCATCAACCAGGCATTTTCACCCACAGAACTGCTGCTCACTGGAATCCCAGGAGATCAGCAGTTTCTGAGATACTCAAACCACCCCTTCTGGCACCAGCAATCATTCCACGGTCTAAGTCACCAAGATCACATTTCTTCCCTATTCTGTCGTTCAGTCTGAACAACAGCTGAACCTCTTGACCATGTCGGCATGCTCTTATGCACTGAGTTGCTGCCACATGATTGGCCAATTAGCTATTTGCATTAATGAGTGGATGTGCCTAATAGAGTGGCCACTGTGTGTGAATTGTTGTTGTTCTTGTACGCCTGTTGCTCAGTGATGGGGGTATCTGGAAAAGGAAATATTGTGGATAGGTTACAGGAGCTGGTGTGGTGACATGATATCTCAGTGGCTAAGTGGTGCCTCTGGCTGGTGCAGGGTCCTTTCAGAAACAAAAACATCCTTGGAATACTCAGGGGTCAGAGAGAAACGGTTATGTTTCAGTTCAGCAGAGACCTGAGAGGTTCTGTACAAAAGGTCTTCAAGATCACGTTTATAGTCTTTCAACCATGTACATGCATGGGACCAAACAAAACAATGTCCCTTCAGAACAGTTCGGCCTGAAACATTTCTCTCCCTACAGTCGCTGCCTGATCTGCTGACTGGTCCCAGCATTTCCTGTTTTTATTTCAGATTTGTGGCATCTGACGTTTCCACTTCGATTTTCTGTTTGGAGAGAAAACGAGTTGGTTTTGAGTTGCGGAGAGAATGCGGAGGGATGGGTAGGACAGGGGAATTATATAAATGACTTGGATGAAAATGTAGATGGATCAGTTAATAGGTCTGCAATTGATGGAGTTGTGGGCAGTGTAGAGGCTGTGAAAGGATATAGTGGGATCTCAGTCTGTTACAGACATGGGTGGGCAAATGGTTTTAATCCAGGCAAGCAAGCGGTGTTACACTTTGGGAGATCAATCGTGAGGAAAAAGTTTTGTGCGACCACTCGAGTTGAGCGTGATGTTATTCCCTTAATGGACAACACCTACGTGTGACTTTGTTTAACGTGGGGAGGCTGATGCACAGGCAGTGACCATGTGGTGCTTGACAATTCAGAGTGAGCGTTCAGTGGTACGGAATGCAAAAGGACTGCGGCCTTCCTCCGCCTTCACTGCCGCTGTGATGTCCGCCAGCTCCACGGTTGAGGCTTGGTTGCATCGCTCTTTATTTGGAACCTCCACCTTGACTTTACCACCATGGGCGAACCTCCCAGTATCTCAGCTCCGGACAACACCACTCTCAGGATCTCAGGAACTCTCCCCCCGCCCGCGACAAGGTGCCGGTCCTCAGAGAAGAAGGGAAAAGTACACAATTAATTACTTAATGACTGATGTACAGAGGGATCTTGGGGGTCTAACTCCTTGAAAGTGATCACCAAGTAGATAGAGTGGTCGGGAAGGCATACGGCGAGCTTGACTTTATTGGTCACGGCATTGAGTACAAATGTCAAGAAGTCACATTGCATCTGTGTGGGCCACAGATGGAGTACTATGTCCAATTCTGGTCACCCTATTACAGGAATCATCTGCCGGAAAAAGCAGGATCTCCTAGTTCCCTCTTTTCCTCCATATCACTTGATCCTCTGGATTGGGAGACAAGGACTGAAGTTTCCAAACTGAGACCTGATGAAGGATTGAAAGTCCATGCCAGGGCCCAGCCACCTCCGGGAGAGTCTATCTCTCTTCCTCTCTCCTCTCCTGCTCAATCAGAGCTTGATCGCTGGCTCTCAATCCTTCTCGATGCAGCCAGCCAGACCTTGGCCCCCGATGTCCCCGTGCGCTCTATAGTTCAAAATGTTAACAGGAAAGAAACGTCACCAAACAGTGCCGTCTTTGGAAACTGGATCTTCACCGTGAAGCTTGCATCAAAGAAATGCTGAACTTCAAAAGCAAAATGTTGGAGATCTGAATTATGACCAGAAAGTGCTGAGAACACTCAGCAGGTCAGACAGCGTCTGTGGAGGAGAGAAACGAAACCAGTGTTTCAGCTTGAACCAGGACAGTTGCGGAATACTTCTTTGCAGTTCTTTGTTCTACAATCTCTCAATTCTCGAGTCGGGAAACTCGGAATAGAAAGCAATGTTTCAGACTGACTGTAACATCGAAATAACAACTGTTGACTCCCCCGCCACCGTGGGAGGAGCGATAGCTGTCTCTCCTTTGTTAATGAGAGAGAGAGAGCCTGCGGATGTCGAAATGATGGAGTGAGCAGTGGTTTTCGATGGACTGCAGACCATGGTCTCTCTTTGGGAGCTTTGCTGTTGCTTGTGTGGAGAATAGTGAAAATGCTGGTGCTTTCTGCTCCAATAAATGGTGGTGGGGGGGGTTGGTTTGATGTTGCTTGTGTGGGAGGGGGTGGGGGCTTTGGGGCTTTTTTTCGGTCATTCATTCTTCAGGGTTTTTCTTCTGTTTTGAGGATGTCTGTGCAGAGTAAGAATTTCAGGTTGCATAGTGTATACGTTCTTTGATATTAAATGGAACTATTCAACTATCGTTTTACTATGAAAATGAAACTCGGTAATATATGAAGATGTATATGTAGTTTGGTAACAAATTTACTTCTGAACTTTTGAGCTGATGGTGTGATATTGTTCTGACCTTTCTCCTCTCTCGCCTTGTAGTCCGTGTTTAAAAACTACGACCATGACCAGGACGGCTACATCTCCCAGGAAGAGTTTGAGAAAATCGCTGCTAGCTTCCCATTTTCGGTCTTCATCTTCGATAAAGATCGGTGAGTGGGGGGGGGTCCCGTTCCCATTTAGTGCCGTCCGAATGTTCGAGGAGCTCATTCGGCAGTGACTGAGTTGATCAGCGGTGGCTCAAGAGACTTGGGATGCTCACAACTTTGCAGGGGTTGACAGATCCCTGAAGGAGCTTCCCATCAGCCGGTCCCAGCACTGAACGTAACGCCCGCTCACAGCTCCCTGCCCTTTTAAGCCGAGGTCAGCCAATTCAGGTGTGTGGCCACTGGTGGCTCAAGATAGGTTACTTGGATTCACTCCTGCAAGGTGAGAGAGACCCGGGACACCGACGTTGCCATTCACCCCAAGGCCGTAGAGCCATAAAGCACAGAAACAGGCCCTTCGGCTCATCCTGTCTATGATGGCGAAAACATCCATGTAAGCTAGTCCAAATTGTCTGTGTTTGAACAAAATTCATCCAGAACTCTCTGTCCAAGCAACTCTTAAATGCCGTTAACGTACCTGCCTCAACCACTTCCTCTGGCAGCTCATTCCATATACGGACCACCCTCCAGGTGAAAAATTTCCTACCCTCTCACTGTTAACCTATGCCTAACCTATCCTTCTTGATTCCCCAACTCTGGGGAAAAGTCTGTGAGCATTAACCCCTCATGATTTTATGTATCTCTAGAACAGGGGCCCCTAACCTTTTTAATGCCATGAACCAATACCAGTAGTCAAGTGGTCCGTGGACCCCTGATTGCGGACCCTTGCTCTATAAGATCATCCTTCAGTCTCCTACACTCCAGTAGGGGGCGACACAGTAGTGTAGTGGTTAGCACAATGCTTTACGGTACAGGCGACCCGGGTTCAATTCCTGTTGCTGCCTCTAGAGAGTTTGTATCTCCCCTGGGTGCTCCACTTTCCCCCCACAGCCCGAAGGCATATCAATTTGTTGGATTAATTCTGGATTAATTCCAGAAGGGCCTATTCTATGCATTAATAGATAAATACCTCCCAAGTATATTGAATGGGGACTGTACGAGTCAAGTTGGTGATTTGCTTCCATGTAGAGATTGATTGCAGTGGTATAGCTGGCAGGGGCATTACCTCACAACTCAGGGAGCCAGGTTCAATCCCAGTCTAGGGTGCTGTCTGTGTGGAGTTTGCACATTCTCCCTGATCATGTGGGCTTCTTTTGGGCGCTCCAATTTCCCCACACATCCCAAAGCCTTGCAGGCTGGTGGTTTCATCGGCTGCTGTGAATCGTCCCTAGCGTGTGGGTTAATGGTAGAATCATATCCAGATACAACCTGGGACCCAGCAATCCCCAGATTTAACCCTAGCCTGACCATGGGACAATTTACAATGATCGATTCACCTACCAACCAATGCGTCTCTGGACTGCGGGAGGAAACCAGAGCACCTGGAGGAAACCCACGCGGTCACGGGGAAAACGTACAAACTCCTTACAGGCAGCAGCGGGAATTGAACCCGGGTCGCCTGTACCGTAAGGTGTTGTGCTAACCACTACACTACCATGCGTGGGGAGAATGGAATAGGATTGAAGACAGTGGGGGGCATAGACTCGATGGACTGAAGGGCCTGTTTTTGGGCTGTACAACTTTCACAGTACCCTGGAAAGAGCAGGGGCTGGATTAGCTGGACTGCTCACAGATAGTTGTGTGGGCTGGACGGCTGTCTGGATTATTTTTGCTATTTCTGTATCAGTGATGTCGGCTATTTAATTGCAGCAAGGAGCTGATTAGTCGGGAAGAGATCACGGCCTATTTTCTAAGAGGCAGCTCCATCTGCTCCAAGCTGTCTCTCGGCTTCCTCCACAACTTCCAGGAGAACACATACAAGAAGCCGACCTTCTGTGACAACTGCACGGGATTTGTAAGTCTTGCGAGAGGTTGAAGGGTAAAGGGCAGAGGACCGAGGGAATAGTGGTGCTTACCATCAGGGTTAAAGACCAGAGGCTAAAGGGTACAGTGCAAGCTGGAAGATGTTTGTTAACTGAGGACAAAACGGAAGGTGTAACTGTTGGCAAAGTTAGCATGTTAATATAGCCAGCATCTCTTCCCAGTTTGTACCAAGTTTTGATGGTTAATTAAATAGCAACTATGGATTTTCCATCAAGCAGCCTCTGCATCCAACTTCCACCATCTCCAAAAGGATCCCACCATTAAACATATCTTTACATCTCCATCCCTCTCTGCTTTCCACAGGGATCTCTCCCTCCATGAACCCCTTGTTCATTCGTCCCTCCCCACTAATCTTCCTCCCGGCACTTATCTCTGCAAGTGGCCAAAGTAATAAACCTGCCCGTTCACCTCCTCCGTCCTGAACTGTCCTTCCAGGTGAGGCAGCACTTCACCTGCGAACGGGCGGGGCCGCCTATTGTGTCCAGTACTCCCCAGTGTGGCCTGTTCTACATTGGTGAGACCCGTCGAACATTGGGAGGCCGCTTCGTCAAGTATTTCCACTCCATCCGTCACAAGCGGAACTTCCCAGTAGCCAAGAACTTTAATTCCCATTCCCGTTCCTGTTCCAACATGCCAGTCCACAGCCTCAGATGAGGTACTCCTCAGGGTGGAGGAGCAACATCTTATATTCCATCTGGGTAGCTTCCAACCTGAATAGTCGTTTCTCCCTCTAGTAAAAATTTCTCCCACCCTTCCTCTGTTCCCCACTCTCACCTTTTTCCTTTTCTCACCTGCCTATCACTACCACCTGGGTCCCCTCCTCCTTCCCTTTCTCCCATGGTCTACTCCCCTCTCCTATCAGATACATTCTTCTCCAGCCTTGACCTTTCCCACCCACCTGGCTTCACCTATCTAGCTATCCTCCTTCCCCTCTCCCCACCTTTTCATTCTGGCATCTTCTCCATTCCTTCCCAGTCCTGAAGAAGGGTGTCGGCCCAAAATAGACAATAGACAGTAGGTGCAGGAGTAGGCCATTCTGCCCTTCTAGCCAGCACAACCATTCACTGTGATCATGGCTGATCATACACAATCAGTACCCCGTTCCTGCCCTCTCCCCATATCCCTTGACCCCACTATCTATAACAGCTCTATGTAACTCTCTCTTGAATGCATCCAGAAACTTGGCCTCCACTGCCTTCTGGGGCAGAGCATTCCACATATCCACCACTCTCTGGGTGAAAAAGTTTTTCCGCATCTCTGTTCTAAATGGCCTACTCCTTATTCTTAAACTGTGGACTCACCCATCAGTGGGAACATGCTTCCTGCCTCCAGCGTGTCCAATCCCTTAATAATCTTATATGTTTCAATCAGATCCCCTCTCATCCTTCTAAATTCCAGTGTATACAAGCCCAGTCGCTCCAATCTTTTAACATATGACAGTCCCGCCATTCCGGGAATTAACCTTGTGAACTTACGATGCGCTCCCTCAATAGCAAGAATGTCCTTCCTCAAATTTGGAGACCAAAACTGCACACAATACTTCAGGTGGGGTCTCACCAGGGCCCTGTACAGCTGCAGAAGGACCTCTTTACTCCTATACTCAATTCCTCTCGTTATAAAAGCCAGCATGCCATTAGCTTTCTTCACTGCCTGCTGTACCTGTATGCTTGCTTTCATTGACTGATGTACAAGAACACCTAGATCTCATTGTACTTCCCCTTCTCCTAACTTAATTCCATTTAGATAGTAATCTGCCCTCCTGTTCTTGCCACCAAAGTGGATAACCTCATATTTATCCACATGTATTGCATCTGCCATACATTTGCCCACTCACCCAACCTGTCCAAGTCACCCTGCATTCTCATAACATCCTCCTGACATTTCACACTGCCACCCAGCTTTGTGTCATCAGCAAATTTGCTAATGTTACTTTTAATCCCTTCATCTAAATCATTAATGTATATTGTAAACAGCTGCGGTCCCAGCACCGAACCTTGCGGTACCCCACTGGTCACATCCTGCCATTCCAAAAGGGACCTGTTAATCACTACTCTTTGTTTCCTGTCAGCCAGCCAACTTTCAATCCATGTCAGTACTCTTCCCCCAATACCATGTGCCCTAATTTTGCCCACTAATCTCCTATGTGGGACTTTATCAAAGGCTTTCTGGAAGTCCAGGTACTTGAACAATGAACAATGTTGATTGTTCATTCATTTCCACAGATGCTGCCTGACCTGCTGAGTTCCTCCAGCATTTTGTGTGTGTGTGTGTGTGGTTATGGACCTTGCATATGTTCTCTCACAATAGCTTCCTGACACCCAACTTAAACACACACCATACTTACAAACACTCCTCCTGCACTCAGTCTCCCATCACAGCTGTTTCTGTGACCCTCTCCCACACAGCTTTTGATCATTCCTGACTTGCAAGCAGTTGGGATTACGAGCAGTTCTCAGGATCAGAACCCTGCCGTAAACTGGGGACTGCCTGGATTTAACAGTAAGCACAGGACATACTGTTATCTTTAAGGATACTTATGATTGTTTTTAGTCTCAATGTAATTCTCAGAAGTATTGAATGCAGGAGTTGGGAAGTTGTACAAAATGTTAGCGAGGCCTTATTTGGAGTATTGTGTCCACTTTTAGTCATCTACCCACAGGAAAGATATCATTAAGATTGAAAGAGTTCAGAATCAGAATTAATATTATAAGCATATATAATGAAACTTGTCATGCGACTGCAGTACATGCAATGCATAATAAAAACTAAGTTACAGTAAGTACATAAAAAATTGAATTAAGAAAGTCATGCAAAACAAGAGTAGAGAGGTAGTGTCCAAGGGTTCAATGTCCATCCAGAAATCTGATGGCAGAGGGGCAGAAGCTGTTCCTGAATCGTTGAGTGTATATCTTCAGGCTTCTGTACCTCCTTCCTGATGGTAGCAATGTTGAGGACCCAAGCTACCAGGAAAGGACTTTATTCCCTTGAGCGTGGGAGAAGGAGGGGAGATTTGATAGCGGTATACTTGGTAATAAGGGGTATGGGTAGGGTAAGCAGGCTTTTTCCACTGAGGTTGGGAGAGGCTAGAACTAGAGGTCTGGGTTAAAGGTGAAAGGTGAAATGTTTAAGGGGAACAGGAGGGGGATGTTATTCACTCAGAGGGAGGTGGGAGTGTGGAACGAGCAGTGGCGGATACAGGGTTGATTTCAACATTTAAGATAAGTTTGCATAGGTATTTGGATGGGAAAGGTATGGAGGGCTATGGTGATTGGGACTAGACAAGTTAATGGTTGAGCATGAACTGGATGGGCCAAAGGGCCATTTCTCAGTGCTGCTAGTGTTGATGACCCTCTCCTTTTCTTTTGCAGCTCTGGGGTGTGATCAAGCAAGGATACAGGTGTCACGGTAAGGAAAGCCTCTCCCTTCTCCTTTACCACTCATTCTGGTGACTTGCTGAGAAGTTCCGGGACCTCCTTGTCTGGTCTGAGCCGACTGAGACATTCCAAAGGGAAAATAAACTGGTCCGGTGATGGATCCTGCAGGAATGGAGGCTCCAGGTTGGACCTGGTCTGTGTAGAATTGGCTTTTATTTAAAGCTGGCGAACACCAGACATTTATTGTGCATCCCCCACCACCCTGAAGAAAGCTGAGCTTTTGGCCCACTGCAATCTTTATGGTGAAGGTGTTCCCACAGATCAGCTGGCTTTAGACCTGGTGATGGTGAAAGTTGGTGGCAGGGTGGAGGTGTCTCCACCAAAGGAGGTGTAAGGTGTCCTTCCCTTTGCTAGCCTGCAGGTCACCCTTGGGTGAGGTGTAGCACCTGCTTAGCCCCCCCCACCTTCCCGATCACATGGAGCCATGGGAGCAAGTGGTGGGTGGTCGTATAAACAGCCAATGCATATCAGAAGTCCTGTTTATGCAACCATAGAAACATAGAAAATCTACAGAACAATACAGGCCCTTCGGTCCACAATGCTGTGCCAAACATGTACTTACTTTAGAAATTACCTATGGTTACCCATAGCCCTCTATTTTTCTAATGTCCATGTACCTATCCAGGAGTCTCTTAAAAGACCCCATCGTATCCACCTCCACCACCATCACCAGCAGGCAATCTCTGAAGAGTATTGATACAAGCTGGGGTCACCCACCTTGTAAAGACACTGCCCAGATGAAGGCAATGGCAAACCATTTCTGTAGAGAAATTTGCCAAGAACAATCATGGTCACGGAAAGACCATGATTCCCCACATCATACGACAAGCACATAATGATTCAAAACACAAAAAATACAACTGCAGATGCTGTGGATCAAAGAATATGTACACAACGCTGGAAGAACTCAGCAGGTCAGGCAGCCTCTGTGAGAAAAGAGTAGCCAACGTTTCAGGCCGAGACCCTTCATCAGGAATAGGGGTGAAGAGAGGGCCGAAGCCCAGTAATAGAGATAGGGGAGGGGGTAGGGCCTAGAGGTGCCAGGTGGAAAACCTGGTTGCCACCCACTTCAACTCTGCCTCTCATTCCCATCTAGATATGTCCATACATGGCCTCCTCTACTGCCATGATGAGGCCAAACTCAGGTTGGAGGAGCAACACCTCATCTACCGTCTGGGTAGCCTCCAGCCTGGTGGTATGAACATTGAATTCTCCAATTTCCGGTAATTTCCTCCCCCTCCCCCTTCCCCTATCCCAAGTCCCTCTCTCCCTCTCTCCCCTTTCAACTTTCTGCTTCTTTATCTCTACAGTTCTTTCATGCTTATCCCCTCCCCCTCTCCCTATATCTTTCCTCTGATTGGTTTTCCACCTAGCGACTCTAGGCCCTACCCCCTCCCCTATCTCTATTACTGGGCTTCGGCCCTCTCTCCCCCCCCCATTCCCGATGAAGGGTCTTGGCCCGAAACGTTGGCTACTCTTTTCTCACGGATGCTGCCTGGCTTGCTGAATTCTTCCAGCGTTGTGTACGTAAGCGCATAATGATGATGGTGGCGGTAGTGGTGAAAGACGGGGTGCGTGTGACTTGCCGGTGGTGATGTTCCCGCGTACCTGTGACTTTTTTCCTTCTTGCTGGTAGCGATTGTGGTCCAAGAGGACCACAACTTTGTCGTAGGGTTTAGAGGCTTGCGTGCCTCAGTGACCCGGAGAGCTACGTTGGCTGGAGTCAGGGCTTTGTGCTTTGGCTCTTGGTAGGGTCACCCATCCCAAACAGGCCAAAGGGCAGAGGCCTCCAGGTTTAGGGGTTCAGCTCAGGGCCAACAGCCTTGACACGTCAAACAAAATTGTTCAGGAAACAGCAATGGAGAATCCTTCTACATCCGAGTGTGACTGTATGGACAGACGGAGATGGAGGACCTTCATTGCTGTCCTAAACGCCAGCGGCATAACGGGCAGTAAGTAAGAGGGTTTGTGAAACGCCACCGGAGTAGCCTCGATGAATAACTGTGGGATATTTTGAAAACAGCACACGCTGCAGCCCCTGTGCATTGGTGGTGGAGACAGCCAGTGTTCAGGGGGTGGGTGGGGTCCCGATTACGAGAGCAGCTTTGTTCCTGGATAGCGATAAGTTCCCTGTATGTTGTTAGAGCTCAGTTTGTCAGGGCAAATGGAAAGCATTCCATCAGTGCCCCGATAGGTGCCTTGCATTGCTTGGGTCGGATCAGGAGAAGAGCCACTCACCAGTGGACAACCAACCCGTTGTCATCACAGTAAACGGTGAAGGATCCCGGCCCGAAACTGTGACTGTACCTTTGTCCATAGATGCTGCCTGGCCTGCTGAGCTCCTCCAGCATCTTGTGTGTGTTGCTCGGACTTCCAGCATCTGCAGATTCTCTCTTGTTTGGCAAATGCAATGTTCACACCTCATTTTGAGAGAACTCGAATATCAGGATACAAAGCTGAGGATTTATAATGCGTCGGTCAGACCCCATCTGGAGGACTGTGAGCAGTTCTGGGTCCCTTATCTAAGAAAAGATGTGCTGGCATTGGAGAGGGACCAGAGGGTGTTCATGAGAACGATCCAGGGAAGGAAAGGGTTAACTTGTGAGGGGTATTTGTTAGCCCTGGACCGGTGCTCACTGCAGTTTAGGAGAATGAAGGGATCTCATTGAAGCCCACTATTTCACTCATCCCTCCCCCCTCCCCAGATACTTTCCTTTGCAACCTGGTATCATCTGTCCGTACACCTCCTCCCTGACATCATCCAGAAGAGCAGGAGGTTCCTGTGACCTGATCCAACCTCGTCTCCTGAATTTTGCCGCTCCTGATGTCTCTGAATTAAGTGGGAATTCCAGATAACTGTTTCCAATTTGTTACACTAGATACTGAGTTTGCATATTTAACCTGTTTCACCACGCTTTGAACCCCCACTGGTACCTTGAGATTCAAATCCTCTCCCTCCATCACTGTCAGAGTGATGGAGGACCAGGGAGGAGGCAACAGTGCCTGGAAGACCCCAGCACCATGGGGAATTCCTGAATCAACCCCGTCTTTGGCTGTGTTGGCAAACGCCTCCACATGGGTGAAATCCAGTGTGTCTGGCTTCAAACGTAAAGTCTAAGTTTCATTAGCGGGGCACAGGGCGTTCTTTGATGTCTGCAGAGCTTGTCAGCAGCTGCCAGAACATGCCTTATCCAGATGTGTTGTCGCTGCAGCTTTCTGCCAGTCCACAATGCTTCCCACGTCGGAGGTTTTGAAAGGATTAGCATTTTTAATGGTCTCCGCTGGGTTTTAATCTCAGTCCCAAACTATCCCACCCCTGACTAAGACATACAGAGGAAACCCTCAATCACTTTCCTTCCCTCTGACAACTCTGCTGAGTTCAGAGTGGGTTTGGCCGCACAGACAGGTCAGCTTGGATCAGGGTCAGGTTTTAATTCTGCGTCCAAACAGCTCTGGAAATGACTGGGAGAACTTCCAATCTCTGTTTCCTGAGAAACCGCCTCCAACCCCAAGTTCTGATCCTGGCCACTCCTGGCCTGTCGTTCGCTTTGTTCTGAAGCTCGGGCACCCCTCAGCCTATCCACTGCCTGCTCTCTGCCCCTTTAGCCTGACCTAATCGTGTCTGAGGTGCAGTCTAGCCCCTAATCAACATCAGACTGACGCTCCTGTCGGGATTAATAAAGCTGACATATGCCATGAAATTTGTTGACTTGTGTCAGCAGCACAGTGCAATTCATAAAAATACCATAAATTACAACATATATTAAAAAATTTGAATAAATACGTAGTGCAAAAAAGTGAGCAAAGTTGTGCTCATTGTCCATTCAGAAATCTGATGGTGGAGGGGAAGAAGCTGTTTCTAAAGCACTGGGTGTCTTCAGGCTCCTGTACCTTCTCCGATGGTACCAGTAAGAAGAGGACATGTCCTGGGTTGGAGGGGTTCCTTAACGAAGCATGCCACCTTCTCAAGGCGTTGCCTTTTGAAGATGTCTTTGATGGTGCCCACGATAGAACTGGCTGAGTTTGTGACCCTGGGCAGTTTGTTCCGATCCTGGGCATATCGGGTGGTGCTGCAGCCAGTTAGAATGCTTCCCGTGGTACATCAGTAGAAATTTCCTGACATGACAAGCTCCTCAAACCCCTAATGAAATATAGGCCAGTCTATTGCAGTCTAGTTACGCCCCTTGGAAGGAACATTTCACAAAGTCGATTGTGCTCTGGAAACCCTTCCTTTAGCTTACATCATTCACACTACAATAACCTATATGTAGCCTCCATGCCCCCAGTTGGCCCCGTTCACCTAGGGTGAACTACCGTCACCCCGCCAATTGTGCAATACTTCAGTGTAAATATGGAGTAATGCCCCCCCAGTACACACTCGCAACACAAATACCAGACAATACACCCAAAAGCGAGTAAATAATTACAACTTCATAGTTATCTCTTGTGATGGGTTAGTAGAAACAGATAACCTAAAGACGCTGAATAAGTAAATTTATCAGTTTGTGCACATAATATATTTTAATATGTTGGAGCTCACGCCTCCAGTTCCATCCACAACGATCTTCCAAGCCTTCGACCACTGTCCGAACCGCCAACGTCCAGTATCCGTCGCTCTAGAACCGCTGTCCACTCCTCACACGTCCGTCTCCCTCGCTCTCCTCCCAAAAAATCTCCCCCTCAGCTCACACATACAAGATAGCATAACAATTCTCCATTGGTTAGCTCCCCCCTTATCGGTAGTCATAACCCAAACATACCAGACACAGAAACCCATTACAGCATTACAGAGTAGCCATCTCATTATAACAATACAGAGAAGCCTGAACAGTTAACACTACTGTTACTGGGACTGAGAGTCCTACATATATATTATTATATAATACATTTTCAACTTAACAACAATATATATAATTAAATAAGCAGTGCAAAAAAAGGGTAAATTGGAAAGAATAGTGAATTAGTGTTCAAGGGTTCAATGTCCGTTCAGAATCGGATGACAGAGGGGAAGAAGCTGTCCCTGAAACATTGAGCATGTGCCTTCAGGCTCCCTGATGGTAGCAATAAGAGGCCATGTCCTGGGTAATGGGGCCCTTAGTGACGGATGCCACCTTTATGAGCTTCATCTTTTTGAAGATGTCCTAGATGGATTAGAAGGAATTAATGAATGCAAATTATAGCCACGGTCATGCCTTCTTAGTGATTGCGTCAAAATGCTGGGCCCAGGATTGATCTCCAGAGATGCTGGCACCCAGGAGCTTGAAACTGCTCCCCCTTTCCAATGCTGGTCCCACAATGAGGACTGGTCGCCAGCTGAAGTTCTGCCGTCAATAGTTGTGTCATCGGCAATAGTTTGAGCTGTGCCTACCCATGTGGCTGTCTGCCCGGTGCCAGTGTTTTAGTCTTTTAGGGTTTTGGCCGGGAGTATAATTACAGGCAGGTGGTTGGACTTCCCCAAGACCGAATGCACGGTGAAGCATTCTTTACGGTGCTCTAGTATGTCAGCTGCCCTGTCTCACAGCCAATATATACTGATGGTAGCTCAGAGGCTTCTTCATGCTGGGCTGGTTGAAATTTCCTGTGATGATCGGGAGGATGGGGCAAGAGCAGACGTGCATGAAATGGAAGAGATGCAGTTGAGGGCAGCGTTGATGGTGGAGGAGGTGAAGCCCCTTTCTTTGAAGAAGGAGGACATCTCCTTCATTCTGGAATGAAAAGACTCATCCTGAGAGCAGATGCAGTGCAGACGGAGGAATTGGGAGAAGTGGGTGGCATTTTCACAAGTCACAGGGTGGGAAGAGGTGTAGTCCAGGTAGCTGTGAGAGTCCGTGGGTTTGTAATAGACATCAGTAGATAGCTGTCTCCAGAGAGAGAGAGACAGTGAGATCGAGAAAGGGGAGGGAGGTGTTGGAAATGGACCAGGTAAATTTGAGAGCAGGAGGTACAGAAGCTTTAGGTCCCATGATACAGGTGTTTCCCCCCCCCCCTTACAAATGTAGAGCATTCCTATGAAACCTTTCTTAAGCCGAAATGGCGTAAAGCGAAGAACCATTAATTTATATGGGAAAAATTTTTGTGAAAGTGAAAATCCTCTTTGTAATGTGAAAACGGGTTACTAATGTAGGTCTTTTGTAAAGCGAAGTGGCATAAAGCGAACATTTGTAAAGCGGGGGGACACCTGTACTAGGTTCAGAAGCAATTACCCTACAAGAATCAGACTCCCGAACAAGCATGGATACTTCAAACACCAATACTCAGAGCAGATTCTACAGAACTGTGCAAAGGTCTTCGGCATAAATAGCTAAGGTGCCTGACATTTGCACAGTCCTGTCGTAATTTTATGTATCGCACTGTACTGCTGCCGCAAAAAAAGATTTCATGACACACGTAAGTGATGATAAACCTGATTCTCATCTGGGTCTCGATTGTGGACTGAGAATGGGAAGGGGGCAGGGACAGGAATCATGGTTGGGAAGGGGGAATGAAATGGGGAGGGAGTGGGAAGCATCAGAGAGACATTCTGTAATGATCAGTAAACCGATTGTTTGGAATCAAGTGACCTCACCTGGTGTCTCAGGGCTGGCTGTGTCTGCACCCACCCCTGACACTCCTTCTCCGCCACCTGTCCCAATCCCTTCCCACAGCCTCCACCCTTGCCATTCCCAATAACTTCTGCTCTCGTCAGATCTACAACTCACTCTCCGCGCCACGTGGACAAATACAGCACCGTGCAAAAGTCTTACGCACTCCAGTTATATTCAGTATATGTGCCTAAGACTTTTGCACAGTACTGTATGTCCTACAGACTCACTTTCAGGGACTCTTGATCTTTGTATTATTTTTATTTGTACAGCTTGTCTATTTTTGCATGTCGATTGTTTGCCAGGCTTTGGTTATGTGTAGTTTTTTTTTTGTAAAATGTCATTATATTTCTTTCTTCCTGTAAAGCCTGCAATAAAGTGGAACTCCAGATAGTAAATGGTAACATGCATGTAGTTTGACGTTGAATTTACTTTGGACTTTAAACCATTCCTTACTCATGGCAGTCCGCTCCTGTACAAGGACAGTATTGAGGGAGCTGTACTCTCTCCGGCAGGATTTCAGATGCCCTGTCCGTCTGATGGGGAATTCAGTCCATCTCCCACCAACACCCTCGCTCCCTCAGATCACGTTCCTCGCATGGTAGAGAATGAGAGTTGCTGACCTGAATTCTCCCTCCCTCTCTCTCTGCAGACTGCGGGATTAATTGTCACAAGCAGTGCCGGGACACGGTGATGCTGGAGTGCAAGAAACGGAGCAAGCCCGACCACACGGTGCAGGGTCCTACCACCCCCTCCGTCTCAACAGCCACCCTGCAGAGGGGCCACAGCGCCGGTAACTCACGTTCGCATACTCAGTGCTGCTATCCCAACTGCTCATGTGCACAGGGGTCTGAGTGAGTAGGTGTGTGGGAGAGTGTGTGTGTGTGTGGGGGGGGGGGGAGAGTGTGTGAGTGAGTGTGTCTGTGAGAGAGTGTGTGTGTCAGTGGTGTATGTATGTGTGTGAGAGTGTGATGGGGGAAGGGAAGGTGAAGTCGGAGACCTACTGGAAGGAGATAAACAGGAACCGAAAGGGCTGCTGGACACTGATAAGTAAAGGATAGGAATGGGAACGATCGATCTGGGGGAGGGGTGTGGAGTGGCAGGTTGAACCAGAACCAGATAGAAGAAAGGGGTGGGGGGGAGCATGTGGATGAACTCAGCGCAGCGGGCGGATGGAACCAGCAGGAGGAGGAGGAGGGGATGAAGAAGAGTGAAGACTGATGAGGGTGCCGGGGTAAAAGGGGACGGAGACAAACTGGGGTAGGGGGTTAGAGGGAGAACAAACTCACCGGAGGAAAGAGTTACCTAAAACTGGAAAACTCGGTATTCATGCCAGACCGCCCAGGGATGCTGCTCTGCCATTTTGCATTGGGCTTCACCCCGGCAGTGAGGAAGGCTGTCAGTGTGTGGGAATGGGGAATTGAAATGATCGGAATCTGGGAGCTGGGGACGACTGTCGTGGACTGACCGCAGGTATCGTTGGTCTCACCGGCGTAGAGGAGGCCGCATCGGGAGCACGGATGCAGTTGCTGAGGTTGGATGAGGGGTATGGATAGGGTAAATGCAAGCAGGCTTTTCCACTGAGGTTGGGTGGGACCACAACCAGAAGTTAAGGGTGAAAGGTGAGAAATTTAAGGGGAACATGAGAGGAAACGTCTTCCTCAGAGGGTGGTGAGAGTCCGGAATGAGCTGCTGGTCCAAGTGATGCATGCGAGCTCGATTTCAACGTTTAAGAGAAGTTTGGACAGATACATGGTTGGGAGGGGTATGGAGGACTGTGGTCCTGGTGCAGGCTGATGGGAGTAGGCCGTTTAAATGGTTCAGCACAGACCAGACAGGCCGAAGAGTCTGTTTCTGTGCTGTAGCTTTCTCTGCATGTGGACCTTTGCCTCACCTAGATGGGCGGATTTAGATCCCTGGACAGAGGTGAGAAAGATCTCCTGCAAGCACAGGGAAAGTGCCAGGGCTGGGGGAGGGGTGAGTTGGGAGGACTGGGCCTGAGAGTCGCTGAGAGAGGGTTTCTGCTGAAGGCGGAGAGCAGGAGCGAGGGAAAATGTGGCTGGTGGAAATGACTAAGTTTTATTGTGCCAGGGTCATACTGAAACAAAGAGTTTCAAACGCCTCTGGGTGTCTGTAAATGTTTCACGACCGGTCGCCGCTGTGAGGTGGTCGGGCCGGGCATCACAGACAGCTGACGGCTTAGTAACGGAATGTGTCGCAAGTAGTGCGGCTGGCTCAAGTCCCCAGAGACGTGGCTCCAGACCTGACCTCGGGAGATGTCCGTGTAGGGTTTGTACGTTCTCCCTGTGACCACGTGAGTTTCCCCTGGGTGCGCCGGTCCTCCCCACCCACCCACACGCCAAAGTTGCAACTTTATAAAACTCTGGTTCAGCCACATCTGGAGTGTTCTGTCCAGTTCCGGTCGCAGGAAGGATGTTGAGGCTTTGAGAGGGTACAGAGGAGATTTACCGGGACGCTGCCTGGTTTAGAGGGCTCGTGCTATCATGGAGAAACTTGGGCTGTTTTCTCTGGAGTGTCGGAGGCTGAGGGGAGATCTGATGGAGGTTTATAAGATTATGAGAGGCCTGGATAGAGTGGGCAGGGAGTATCTGTTCCCCAGGGTTGAAATGTCTAATACAGAGGGTATGCATTGAAGGTGAGAGGGGTTGGGTTCAAAGGGGATGTGAGGGTGGCAAATACATTAGAGGCTTTTAAGAGACGTTTGGATAGGCACGTGGATGTGAGGAGGATGGAGGGACATGGACATGTTGCAGGTAGGAGGGATTAGTTTTTGGGGTTTTTTAAAATTTACTTTTCAGCTGGTTTGGCACAACATTGTGAACCAAAGGGCAGTGCTGTTCCATGTTCTAGGCGGATCAGAGGGTTAATTGGTCGCCACGATTTGCCCCCAGTGTATGGGTGAGGGGTAGAATTGGGGATGTTGAGGGTGTTGGTGCAAACAGGTGAATAAGGTTCAGCTGAAGGGAGTGTCCTCGGGCCAAGGAACTCTACGAAGTGCCCTCTCTGACGGAGTGGAGCAAGGTGGAAGCAGGGGGGTGGTGGGTGAAGATACGTCTGTTGTCAGAGACATGTCCACCCACCATCAATAAGACGGTGGGGGGGGGCAATGGCTGAGGGACTCTGCGAGGTCTGAATACTTGCAGCAGGTGATTACAGTCCGAACGGAAGGAATGAGAAGAGATGGAGGACGAAGCGACGCATCCCAGCGGCGGAGAGGAGCTTCTGCAAAGTATGCCCCAGACACCGGGCACGAGGTCCGAACCTCCTCTCACTCTCACTCACATGCGCTGGCCCAGCAACTCTCCGCACCCTGCCCTGCAAACGTTCAGGCAGGCCTTCCATCTCTGAGGGGATCGAACTCACAGGGTTGGTGCTGTGGGCAATTTGCCCGTGTGGACATTCCCGCCCCGGTACGCTCTCTGCCCTTTACCTTCAGGAAGGTGCAGCCCAGTGTCCGACACTGAATACACGTCCCATTGTGCACTGGGGTTGGGGAAATACCGTTCCACTTTCAACCCTCCTTGTCCATTGTATACCTGTACACACCGCCCAGTGTCCAACATATTATAACCATATAACAATTACAGCACGGAAACAGGCCATCTCGGCCCTTCTAGTCCGTGCCGAACACTTACTCTCACCTTGTCCCACCGACCTGCACTCAGCCCATAATCCTCCATTCCTTTCCTGTCCATATACTTATCCAATTTTTTGAAAATGACAATATCGAACCCGCCTCGACCACTTCTGCTGGAAGATATTATCTGACTGGTAGGCCATAAGGTTGTGAAATAAAGCAGAGGGATAGAAGGTCCATAGTTTGTTCAAAGTGTGAAAGTGATTCTGTAGGCAGACAGGGCAGTGGAAAAGACATTTACTATGGTGGTAGATATTGGGAGCTGGGGTTGAGGCTTTTGATGTGGTGGTGTCCAACGAGCTTGGCCATTAGCTTGCAGACGTTTCATCACCACTCGAGGTGACATCCTCAGTGCATAGTTGCTGGTGATTTCCTCTAGGAGGGCCCCCCTCCCCCTCCCGTTCCTTTGCCTCGGTCCTGATTGGCTACCCCATCAGTTGGCGTTTGAATTCTATTGGCTGGTGTTTCTTCGGGGCTGGTGATGCCACACTCAGAGTACTGTATGTGGTATTTATTGGGATACAGTACAGAATAGGCCCCTTTGGCCCTTCGAGCGCACCGCCCCGCCGTCCTCCTGTTTAACCCCCTGCCAAATCACGGGACAGTATACGACAACCAGCTAACCTACCGGTTGGTCCGTCTCTGGACCTTGGGAGGGAACCGGAGCACCCGGAGGAAACTCACCGCTGCGCTGTGTGCCCCCACCCGCCCCATGTCACAGGGGATGTGGTTAAACAGGAAAGAGTCCGGAAAGGACGTGTAGGGAGTCAACTCCTCTCTTCCTTGGAGCGTAGGGGCGGAGATAAGGCGGACTCCATCTTTTCTCCAAGGATAGGGGAGTCCAAGGCAAGAAGGCTTAGATTTAGGGTGAGAGGGGGACGATTTAAAGAGGACCTGCAACTCAACGTTCTCACAGAGAGGGTTGAACGGAATAAGCTATCAGGGGAAGTGTTTGAGGCAGGGACGAAGGTTTCATTTAACAAGCACTTGGAGGGGCGAGGCTGAGGGATACGGGCCGAATGCGGGAATTGGGATCTGCTGGTCGGCATGCACTGGATGGGCTGAAGGGCCTGCATCTCTGCTGTATTGCTCTGTGACTCTCTGACCGTTCTGCCCTGGCACCCCTCCAATACAGTGAGGTGTAATCCGGGAAACGCTGGTCTCTTGGGGCTGGTCCGGGGGTTGGGGTGAGAATCAGATATCTGATTACAGAGAAACGAGCGCTGGAGGGGAGAAGGCAGGTGGGAACCAGTTACAGAATTCTTTGAAAGAGCCTGTTGGACAGAGTGGCCTCCTTCTGAGCTCTAAACTTCTGCAAAAGTGCAGAGAGAGGCCTCATCTGATCTTACTGGTAACCTCAGAAGACAGAACGGCTGTGGTATGCAAATATCTCGGCTCAGACTGGATCTTATCTGTCCTGGTGGGACGAATGACATTTTCCGGCCTCTCATTAACGCTTTCCTGTCTGACTGCTAAAATCCACTGTCGCAGTGCTAGGTAACGCTCGGGTTGACAACAATCCAGGGCAGTTCTGAGAGGCCTCTTTGGCAACTTAAACCTACAACTTTGAGTTTGTAACCCCATTCAGCCTATTGTTCAGTCCTGTGAGATGTCAATGTGTCGGGCTGCAACATTGTCAGCTTTGAAGATAAAGCCCCTGGTCCAAGACCATCTCACAAAACCCAAGTGTTGAAGTCCTTAGGGAACACTGGAGTGCCATCCTGGTTGAAGGCTCCCTCACCTCACCGAGTCAGGGGCTCTCCCGTCAGTCTCTGCCGCCCCTCGCTCGATCCACACAGGACCCGTGTCTGTGGTGTTGCTGCCGGTGGCATCTTGCCGTGCTAGGGCTGGCTGCCGGCTCTGAGAGGCCTTCGGCTTGAGGAGGTTCGTGCTGTCAGCGTGTCCCCCAGAGCAACAGCGAGCTCTCTGATTTGGTGACACTGTCCCGATTCAGAGGTGAGGAGCTGGCTCTGCCCACACAGCTACCTGTGGCTTTTTGTTCTGTTTTTGCTATCTCGTAGTCAGAGCTTCCTGCTGATGACATACTCACTGTTCTCAATCGACCTTTTTATTACGATGAGCTCCCCCCCACCCCCACGGGGCAAGAACTGGGGGGAGGGGGGCAGTGAGTTGTTGGATATAGAACATAGAACAATACAGCACAGTACAGGCCCTTCGGTCCACAATGCTGTGCTGACCCTCAAACCCTGCCTCCCATATAACCCCCCACCTTAAATTCCTCCATATACCTGTCTAGTAGTTTCTTAAACTTCACCAGTGTATCTGCCTCCACCACTGACTCAGGTAGTGCATTCCACGCACCAACCACTCTCTGAATAAAAAACCTTCCTCTAATATCCCCCTTGAACTTCCTACCCCTTACCTTAAAGCCATGTCCTCTTGTACTGAGCAGTGGTGCCCTGGGGAAGAGGTGCTGGCTGTCCACTCTGTCTATTACTCTTAATAACTTGTACACCTCTGTCATGTCTCCTCTCATCCTCCTTCTCTCCCTTAATCTCTGATCATAATGCCCACTCTCTAAACCAGGCAGCATCCTGGTAAATCTCCTCTGTACCCTTTCCAATGCTTCCACATCCTTCCTATAGTGAGGCAACCAGAACTGGACACAGTGCTCCAAGTGTGGCCTAACTAGAGTTTTATAGAGCTGCATCGTTACCCCACGACTCTTAAACTCTATCCCTCGACCTATGAAAGCTAACACCCCATAAGTGTTCTTAACTACCCTATCTACCTGTGAGGCAACTTTCAGGAATCTGTGGACATGTACCCCCAGATCCCTCTGCTCCTCCACACTCCCAAGGTGGGTCGATTGTGGCCCGGCTTTGCCTCCCGGAACCGCAACCCTCAGTGTGGCTCTGATAACACGTTCCTTTCAGCTCAAGATCTCTCACTGACGCACTGCTCGTATTTCTCAGCAACAGAGACACATACAAAATGCCCGAGGGTCTCAGCAGGTCGGGCAACATCTATGGAGAGGAATTCAGGGTGAGACCCTTCACCAGGACTGGAAAGGAAGGGGGCAGAAGCCAGAATAAGAGGGTGGGGAGGGGACGGTGTTCAAGCTGGCCAGGTGAGGGGGTGGGTGATTTGGAGAAGGGTGAAGTAAGAAGCTGGGAGGTGATAGGTGGAAAGGGTAAAGGAGCTGAAGAAAAGGGAATCTGATAGGAGAGGAATAAAGGGAGGGAGAAGGGGAACCAGAAGGAGGTAATGGGAAGAGAAGGGGAGAGTGGGTAACCAGAATGGGGAATCACAAAAGAGAGAAGGGGGAGGGGGGAAAGAAATTACCAGAAGTTAGAGAAATCGATGTTCATGCCATTGGGTTGGAGGCTACCCAGATGAAATACGAGGCGTTACATCTCCCACCTGAGTGAGGCCTCCTTGTGACAGCAGAGGAGGCCACGGACAGACATGTCAGAATAGTACTTTTTAATGTTTTTTGGATGTTTTGACAGCTCCACAATGAGATGCACTGTCGAAGCTTCATGACGAAGGGTCTCGGCCCGAAACGTCGACAGCGCTTCTCCCTATAGATGCTGCCTGGCCTGCTGAGTTCCACCAGCATTTTGTGTGTGGTGGTGTTTGGACAGGTTGAAGCTGCTTTTTGTGGCCTCCTTCGCCCTCTGCTGGCCTGGAGTGACAGTGCAGCTCTCCACCCTGCTCGGTGCTGGAGACAGACAGGACAGACAGACATACTTTATTGATCCCGAGGGAAATTGGGTTTCGTTACAGCCGCACCAACCAAGAATGGTGAAGAAATATAGCAATATAAAACCATAAATAATTAAATAAAAATAAGTTAATCATGCCAAGTGGAAATAAGTCCAGGACCAGCTTATTGGCTCAGAGTGTTTGACACTCCGAGGGAGGAGTTGTAAAGTTTGATGGCCACAGGTAGGAATGACTTCCTATGACACTCAGTGTTACATCTCGGTGGAATGAGTCTCTGGCTGAATGTACTCCTGTGCCTAACCAGTACATTATGGAGTGGATGGGAGTCATTCTCCAAGATGACATGCAACTTGGACAGCATCCTCCTTTCGGACACCACCGTCAGAGAGTCCAGTTCCACCCCCACAACATCACTGGCCTTATGAATGAGCTTGTTGATTCTGTTGGTGTCCGCTACCCTCAGCCTGCTGCCCCAGCACACAACAGCAAACATGATAGCACTGGCCACCACAGACTCGTAGAACATCCTCAGCATCGTCCGGCAGATGTTAAAGGACCTCAGTCTCCTCAGGAAATAGAGACGGCTTTGACCCTTCTTGTAGACAGGCTCAGTGTTCTTTGACCAGTCCAGTTTATTGTCCATTCATATCCCCAGGTATTTGTAATCCTCCACCATGTCCACGATGCTCCCTCCATTGCTCCCACCGATGCCATGACAGGGTCACATTCAGTCTTTGTACCAGCTTTGGGGAACCAAGAACTAGAGGGCTTTTGGTTTGAGGTGAGAGGTGCTACTATCAGGGAGTGGGTACAGGAGTCTGAAGGCTCACGCTCAACATTTCAGGCATAGCTCCTTCCCCTCTGCCATCCGATTTCTGAACCCAAGAACACTGCCTCACTACTGTTTTCCCCCTCTTTTTGCCCTACTTAACTTAATTTAACTTTTAAAATATACTTACTGTAATTTACATTTTTGATTATTATGCATTGAAAAGTGCTGCTGCTGCATAACAACAAATTTTGTGACGTACTGGTGATATTAAACCTGATTGTGAGGGAAAGATTTAATAGGATCTTGAAGGAGTTTAGAAGAATGAGGGGAGTTTTCACTGAAACCTATTGAATATTGACTATTAAAAGGCCTAGACAGAGCGGATGTGGAGAGGACGTTTCCTATAGTAGGAGAGTCTAGGACTAGAAGGCAGAGTTTCAGAAAGAAATGAGGAGGAATTTCTTTAGCCAGAGGGTGGTGAATCTGTGAAATTCGTTCTCATAGACGGCTGTGGAGGCCAAGTCATTGAGTATACTTAAAATGGAGGTAAGAGCGTCAAAGGTTACGTGGAGACAGCAAGAGAATGGGGTTGAGAGGGATAATAAATCAGCCATGATAGAATGGCGGAGCAGACATGATGGGCTGAATGGCCTCATTCCACTCCTATGTCTTAGGGAAGAGTAACTTTATTACACAGAGGGTGGTGTGTTTGTGGAACGGCAAGAGGGCATGTACCAGATAGTGATTTTTCTGCTATTCAGTCTTAGCGCTTCACCGAGCATCTACGCTCCGTCCGCCAGAACAAGCGGGATCTCCCGGTGACCACCCATTTTAATTCCCATTCCCATTCCGTTATGTCCATCCATGGCCTCCTCCACTGTTGGAATGAGGCCACACTGAGGTTGGAGGAACAACACCTTATATTCCATTTGGGTAGCCCCCAGCTGATGGCATGAACATCGATTTCTCAAATTTCCAGTAATGCCCCACCACCAACCCCCCCTTCACCATTTCCCATCCCCTTTTCCCTCTCTCACCTTAACTCCCTGCCTGTCCCTCTGGTGCCCCTCCCCCTTTTTCCTTTCTTCCATGGCTTTCCATCTCTTTCACCAACTTTCCAGCTCTTCGTTCCTCCCCCCTCCAGGTTTCACCTATCACCATGTGTTTCTCTCTCCCCGCCCCCCACCTTTTAACTCCACTCCTCAGCTTTCTTTCTCCAGTTCTGCCGAAGGGTTTCGGCCCGAATTGCTGACTGTACTTTTCTCCATAGCCTGCCGAGTTCCTCCAGCACTTTGTGTGTGTGTGTTGCTCAGTTTTACAGGAATCTGTTTAAGAGACGGGGAGGAATCTCCTCTCTCAGAAGGCAGTGAGATTTAGAAATTCTCTCCCCGTCTTTTGTAATTCTGAAACGCCTTCAGTCAGCTGCAGATGCCAGGGGATAGGAGTGATGTTTCCTCAGTGACCACTCGGTCAATTCCCCTCAGAATTAAAGTTCAAAGTAAATTTATTAACAAAGTTCATATATAAATCTGTGATTCCATTTCATGTGGGCATGCTCACTAAATCTCTAGAATAATAGCCATAACAGAATCAGTGAAAGACCACACCAATTTGGGTGGCAACCGGAGTGTAGAAGACAACAAACTTTGCAAGTGCAAAAAGGAGTTAATAGTGATAATAATAATAATAATAATAAATAAGCAATAAATATAGAGAAAATGAGATGAATCCTTCAAAGTGAGTCCATTGGTTGTGGGAACAGTGCCAGTGATGGGGCGAGTGAAGTTATTCCCTCGGGTTTTCAAGAGCTTGATGGTCGAGGGGCAGTAACTGTTCGTGAGGCTCCTGTTTTGATAAGATCACCTTCCAGTACATGTCCCCTTCTCGTTACTATCAACAGGGAGAAAGTGCAGGAGCGTGAGGACCCGCACTTAACGGCTTCTTCCCCAGTGAAGGACGGGATAGGGAGTGAGGCCTTCATGTTAAGGACAGGGCCCGAGGCTGGAGTTAGCATTGGAGCCATGATTTTGTTGCCTCGCAGAGCAGCTGAGGGAGCTCGCCTCCTAATGTTCTGAGCCACTTTCTCCTTTGCCCCCTCCCGCAGGTGGTGATGCTGACATATTCATGTACCCCCACATGGACAGCGCCGAGCTTAGCCACAACGGGAAGGACCACACCATTGTGGTGCTGAGCCACATGGACCAGAAGGTGCCGGTTCAGCGGAAGCCGGCCATGGCGGACAGCTCCACCCAGACCGAGCCGCCCGCCCTGGGCGCGGACTCAGCGGCCGGGACGCCTGCGCTCGCAGGACCCGCCTCAGACGCCGACACCAAGGATTTGGAGCTCCACTGGCAGGCACAGAGGCTCCATGAAGCGGAGGAGGTGAGGCGGAGTGGGTGGGTGTGGGCCTTGCCTGGCGCATCCACGTAATGGGCAGCGTGTCTCGGTGTCCAGCTGGCCGAGGCTGGCTCCATGGTGCCATGGGAGGGGACGAGAAGCAGCGGGGGCATTGGGGCCAGATCCAAAAGGGTGAACCCAGCCCTGCACTGGGCCCAGGATTGTGGCAGAGAGCGAGAAAAGCCTTATGGGAGACGCTGGGTTCAGTTTTTTCCAAGTTTATTCACTTCCCAGGATGCAGGCAACACACACAAGGGCAGAATTTATTGCTGGCCCCTCACTGCCCCTGAGCAGTGGGGAGGTGAGCCCACTGCCGACCGTCTGGGCAAGATCCCCATGGCTAAGAAGTCCTGAGATTTAGGCCCCGGGGTTAATGAAAGAGCAGCTCTATCTAATCAGTTAGATAGACAGAGCGATAGATAGATATATAAAAAGTCTCGGATGCCTAAGACTTTTGCACAGTACTATACTTACTGGAAGGAAAGTGGGAAACCAGAAGGAACCCACATGGCTATTGATAGTTAAATGGATAGATATTTTATTAATCCCAAAGGAAATCACAGTAGCATTACAAGTGTGCAGTTATAAATATTAGAAGAGAAGTGGACAGAATAAAAAATGTCACCTCAGACAGTCTAACAGGAAGGGGCCATCACTTCCCCAGCTGTAGGTTGAGCCCAATGGCCTAGGGTAAAAATGACCTCAAATAGCAGCAGTGTAGTTGTCTTGGTCTATTCCTGGAAGTGCTCCTCCGTTCAGCCACGGTGGCCTGCAGAGAGTGAGAAAGATTGGCCAGAATTGGGGAGAATGTAGACACTCGTTACAGACAGTGGGGCGAGTCAACCCCCCAATCGCGGTCGCTGCGAAAAGTTGCTGCTAGAACCGCCACACTACTGTGCCAGCACTTTTTTTTTTAATAACCTGTATTGCCCCTAGATCTCTCGAGGTCACACAGTAACGGGGCTACTCCACGGCCATTGGTTAACAGCTCTTCCTCTCTCCGCAGCGGAGGGACCAGCTGGCGAAGGAGAATGACAACCTGTGCAGGCTGAGGGACCGGCTGACAGAGGAGAATGCCAGGCTGCTGTGCCAGGTCAATGCCCTCCAGCAGCAGCTCGAGGACCTGAAGGGGACACGGGAGCCCCTCAGCCAACCCACCGTCACGCTGATACTGGAGCAGATGGACAACATGCACGTACAGCGTGACTCTAAGATGTGAGCTGGCAGCAGCGCAGAGCGAACGGGGCGGCGGGTGTGCTGAAAGTACGAGGCCGCCCACTCCAACTCCCCTGGCACGTTTGGGCCTGATTTATTCTGTTGCTTAAGGAGACCCTCCTGTTGCAGGAATCGATCCGAGAAACTGTAAACTCTGGGCCCCCCTCACTCGGCCATTGTTTTCCTGCTCAGTCGGTTGGGGCAGGGAGCGGCTCCTGATTCACACCGGCCCTGGGTGAAGGCTCTCCCCGGGGGTGAGACTGAGAGGAGAGCGGCACGCGTATTGCTGAGACCGAGTCGCAGATGAGGACTAGGGAAGGAGCAGGAAGACGAGGTTCTGACTCCTCTCCGCACCCGCAAGGGGTGATATTCCTGTCAAACGTCGGACAGGCAAGATAGGTGCCGTGGTTAATGTTCCTGTGCTGTACAAGCCCATGACTCCTGTAGTCACAAGAGACCTACCTGCCCACCACTCAATGTTACTGCATTCTAACCCCCTCCCCTCTTCACATCTTTGCCAGCAGCTTGAGGACATGGTCTTCTCCTAATGACTGATCTTGGGATTGGGGGTCGATCCAGGCCTCCTCCACCTTCGTCCATACCCATGCGGGGGCTGTGAGTGTTTTGGCCCCCACTTCCCAACCCCCTCACAACACAGAAGACCCACACTGTCTCTGCTCTCTCCCTTGGGTCAGGAACTGCCAGCCTCAGCGCGGGGCAATTATTTATCTTACTAAGTCGGTGCTCGGCCGTGGGAGAATATCGACAAGTAGCAAACAGGTTGCGGTGACGGGCCACACTTTGTCCTTGTTACTTCTGCCAAGAACTGTGTTCACCGCGTTCTAAAGTTTTCATTCAGTGCTTCGGTCGTGTGTGTGATTGTTTGTGCGTGTATATAAATATACCGGGCTGGATCCTGCTGGGCATTGTAAATAACTTCGCAAAATAAAAACCACTTCTTATTGTCCGTTCGTATGGTGTTGGCGCGTAGCCAAGTGGTTAAGGTGTTGGTCTAATGTTCTGAAGGTTGCTAGTTCGAGCCTCAGCGTGTTGTGTCCTTGAGCAAGGCATTTAACCACACATTGCTCTACGACGACACCGATGCCAAGCTGTATCGGCCCTTGGCGTGGAGATGGGAGACTTGTAGCATGGGTCCCATACAACCTTGCCCAGGTGCAAATTTCCAAGGCGCAAATCCATGGTCTCTCAAGACTAACGGATGCCTATTGACCGTGCAGTTGGAGGTGACTGCAAGACAAGCTCACTCCAGGGGGCGTCTCGTTTTGAAATTGCGTACAAAATTATAATGGTAAATGCAACCATTGAGGTTGGGCAAGTCTGGAACCAGAGGTCAGAGGTTAAGGCCGTTGGCTTGCGGGCCACCCAGAGGAAAGATAAGGTGCTGTTCCTCCCTCTCACCCTGGCAGGGAAAGGAGGCTGAGGGCGGACAGGTCCGTGTGTGGGAAAGGAGAATTCAAATGGCCGGAAATTCGGGGGGGCTTGGAATAGCCATTGCAGACTGACCCCTCGGACCTGACGGTGTAAAGGAGGCCGTACCGGACACAGGAGGTGAGGCTGGATGAGGGTAAATGCCCGCAGGCTTTTCCCACGGAGGCTGGGTGAGACCGCAGCCAGAGGTGAAATGTTTACGGGGGAAATGCCTTCACTCAGAGGGCGACGAGAACGCGGAACAGGCTGCCTGCAGAAGTAGTGGATGTGGGTTTGATTTGAATATTTAAGAGAAGTTTGGATGACATGACTGGGAGAGGTGTGAACATAGAACATAGAATAGTACAGCACAGTACACCTTCGGCCCACAGTGTTGTGCTGACCCTCAAACCCTGCCTCCCATATACCCCCCACCACCTTAAATTCCTCCATGTACCTGTCTAGTAGTCTCTTCAATTTCACTAGTGTATCTGCTTCCACCACTGACTCAAGCAGTGCATTCCACACATCAACCACTCTGAGTAAAAAACCTTCCTCTAATACCCCCCTTGAACTTCCCACCCCTTATCTTAAAGCTATGTCCTCTTGTACTGAGCAGTGGTGCCCTGGGGAAGAGGCACTGGCTGTCCACTCTATCGATTCCTCTTAACATCTTGTATACCTCTATCATGTCTCCTCTCATCCTCCTTCTCTCCAGAGAGTAAAGCCGTAGCTCCCTTAATCTCTGATCATAATCCATACTCTCTAAACCAGGCAGCATCCTGGTAAATCTCCTCTGTACCCTTTCCAATGCTTCCACATCCTTCCTATAGTGAGGCGACCAGAACTGGACACAGTACTCCAAGTGTGGCCTAACCAGAGTTTTATAGAGCTGCATCAGCTGGATCAGGTGTAGGCTCAAGAATCATCAGGGCTGAAAGGCCTGTTTTGGTGCTCTGGTGCTGTATGACTATGATCCCATTAGAGCGGTGCTGGAGGGTTTCACAGGGTGACGTTTGGCCTGGAGACACAATACGGCAAATGCCGGCAACCGGAGTAATGCTCAGGATGCTGGGGGAGCTCAGCGGGTCTGGCCGCACCAGTCCTCGTCCTCAGTTCCTCCAGCACCTGGTAGGCTGTCGGCTGGCCCGTATGGTGGACCCTTTCTTGGTGCAGACATCCTGGGCCACCTGCCTCCCTCAGCCAACACGGCCCAAGCAGATGGTCTCCTGGCCACAGGACGTTCGTGCAACACAATTTGGTGGTAACACAATTTGGAGCATCAACCAACCATCAAGGAGCTGTGGATGTGAACATTCGTGTTTAATGAAAGATTTAAGGATTAGCTTCATTTGTCACATGAACATTGAAACGTCGAAACATACAGTGAAATGTGTCATTTGCGTACGAGGATTGTTCTGGGGGTAGCCCGCAAGTGTCGCCATGCCCACGACTTGCTGATTTATACTGGTGCATCATATCTGTGCCATAGGTAACGCGTACTCTACGCCGTACCTATGCCATGCCCTACGCCGTAGGGTGACATGCACCTGTGCAAAAAACCGATGCGAAGTAGGTGAACCAAATCGTCAAATCTACCCGCCAACATGCAAAAATGTTTGAAATGCATTTCCTCGTCCACGTCTCTCTCGAAGGAGAAACTCAACACAGTGGCTAGCAACCCCACCGCCAACTAGCGTTTTGGCGCACACCAACGCATGCTCACTATGACGTAGAGCGACGCAGAAGTGAAAATCAAGGTTACGGTGTAGGCTGTGGCGTAGCCCGTACGCCCAGCCTTTAACCCGAGCACCCACGTGGGGAGAAGGCGTAAAACCCCAGTCGGTGATCGCTGGCCCTACAAAGCGCAGGGCTGGCCGCCGACCCACCATGCTGTACCAGGGACAGCCTGTATCCCGGCAGGGTCGTTCTCGGGTGGGAATTCTGTCTGGGGATTAGGGGATTGCATTCACCTGCGAGAGGGGAAGTGTGGAGTGTGGCATCTGCTACCAGGACCCTGTCAGAAACAGCCGAGCACAGCCTCAGCATGGGCCAACCCGAAGTCAAAGACTATAAAAACAACACAGGCCATTCAGCCCGACCCGTCTATGCTAACAACACTGCCGCCCAACATCCCTCTTCTAAGATGATAGAGTTGGACCTGCCCTAACCATTTCTTCTGGCAGCTCATTCCATATACTCACCACCCTCTGCCTGCACAGTAATTGCCCCGTTAAGTTCCTTTAAAATCTTTCCCTGCTCATCTATGGCCCCTTGTTTTCAACTCCCCTACCCTGGGAAAAAGACCTACTGTCCATATGTCCCTCATTTTCCTACAAGGAATAAAGACCCAGTCGGGCCTATATCTCAGGCCATATGTCCTGACAATCTCTTTATAAATCTCTTCTGCAACTCCTTTCCACGATAGGACATGCCTTTCCTATGACAGAATGACCAAAACGCTACATAGTACTCCAAGTGCAGCCTCTTCCTGCCTGCTACACCCCTGGCATTTAAGGATTCAAAGATCTCCAAGGTACATTTAATGTGAGAGGACATCAATGAAGGGCCTCCATTTTGTCTGTGTACAAAGGAAATAGACTTGACTTGCTTGCAGACATGGTCACGAGGTTCAGTTGTTGTTCAGATCAAACATCAGAATGGGGAAGGGATGTGATCTGAGGCACTTGGACTGAAATTATTGTTGGTGCCAGACGGGGTGGTTTGAGTATCTCAGAATCTGCTGACCACTGCTGTTTCCATAACAGGTTTTTTTTTGACCAGGCAGTGTTGTTAGCCCTGAACTGAACCCCCAAACCTGGAGGACTCTTAGTCTGTCCTCTGCCCTTTGACCTGTTTGGCATGGATGACCCTAAAAACCAAGCCCTGACTCCAGCCAACATGGTTCTCCAGGTCATTGAGGCACACAAGCCTCCAAACCCAACTACAAGGTTGTGGTCCTCTTGGAGGTAGGGCAGCCTCGTCAATGACTTATACAACGGCCACATGATGTCCCATCTGCTGTACATAATAGCCCAATTGACAAAAGCCAATGTGCTGAACTCCTTTTTCCCTCGCCCTGTCTCCCAGCGATGATTTCAACAAGCTATTGTACTCAGCAAGAGTCTTGGGCTATTGTAGCTAAGGCTTTTCCACAGTAATGTATTTGTCAACGTAAAGCAGAGAGTGAGTTTGTAAATCTGGCGGGGGGGGGGGTTGCAAAAGATGTTGGGAATGGTGAGGGAGGAATGCCGTGGGAGTTGTGTGGGACTGGGGGCAGAGAAGGGTGCAAAGTACATTTATTATCAGTTATAAATTATACATTTGTTATTTATTATCTACTCTTTGTGATTTTTATATTTGGCCCCGGGTTGGCCCAATGACCTGGATGAGGAGGTGGAGGGATGACACAAAAATTTTCTGATGACACAAAGGTTGGAGGTGTTGTGGATAGTGTGGAGGGCTGTCAGAGGTTACAGCGGGACATTGATAGGATGCAAAACTGGGCTGAGAAGTGGCAGGTGGAGTTCAACACAGGTAAGTGTGAGGTGGTTCATTTTGGTAGGTCAAATATGATGGCAGAATATATCATTAGTGGCAAGACTCTTGGCAGTGTGGAGGATCAGAGGGATCTTGGGGTCTGAGTCCATAGAACACTCAAAGCTGCTGCGCAGGTTGACTCTGTGGTTAAGAAAGCACATGGTGCATTGGCCTTCGTCAATCGTGGGATTGAGTTTAAGAGCCGAGAGGTAATGTTGCAGCTAAATAGGACCCCGGTCAGACCCTACTTGGAGTATTGTGCTCAGTTCTGGTCACCTCACTACAGGAATGACGTGGAAACCATAGAAAGGGTGCAGAGGAGATTTACAAGGATATTGCCTGGATTGGGGAATGTGCCTTATGAGAATAGGTTGAGCGAACTCAGCCTTTTCTCCTTGAGCGAAAGAGGATGAGAGGTGACCTGATAGAGGTGTATAAGATGATGAGAGGCATTGATTGTGTGGATAGTCAGAGGCTTTTCCCCAGGGCTGAAATGGCTAGTGCGAGAGTGCATAGTTTTAAGGTGCTTGGAAGTAGGTACGGAGGAGATGTTGGGGGTATGTTCTAACGCAGAGAGTGGTGAGTGGATGGAATGGGCTGCCGGCGGTGGTGGTGGAGGTGGAAACAATAGGGTCTTTTAAGAGACCCCTGGATGGATACACGGAGCTTAGAAAAATAGAGGGCTATGGGTAAGCCTGGGTAGTTGGTAGGGAAATATTTGGCACAGCTTTGTGGGCCAAAGGGCCTGTATTGTGCTGTAGGTTTTCTATGACCCGGTGGTTTTCCACAGGGAATGGTGCTGAGGCCTCCGTTGTTTGAGAGATAAAGCCACTTTACTAGGTAGAGAGCTGGAACACTGGTGTGGTCATCTGCTGCCGCGGCCCATCTCAAGGTTCGACATGCTGTGCGTTCGGAGGCGCTCTCCTGCACACCACTGTCGTAACACGTGGTTAATTGAGTCGCTCTCTCCTTCCTGTCAGCCCGAACCAGTCTGGCCGTTCTCTTCTGACCTCTGTCATTCACCCGCAGGGTTTTTTTTCTGTTTTATCACATCATTCTCTGTAAAACCTTGGGTGCAGATTCTGAGCAACTTAAACCACTCTGTCTGACACCAACAATCAGTCCACGGTCAAAGTTACTTTGATCACGTTGCTTCCCCGTTCTGATGTTTGGTCTGAACAACAACTGAACCTTTTCACCACGGTCTGCAAGCTTGTCGAGTCAGGCTTATTGTCATTTAACTATATACACAAATGCTATCAAATGAGATGTTTCTCCGGACCAGGGTGTAAAGCATAGTGGTACACAGAACGATAACTTATGAAACTAAGGATAAGATCTACAGATGAATCATGCATAAATAACAACGTGCATAAAATAAATATTGTAGGGTACAGAACAGATTATCCAGTGACACTTTGAATGTGATGCAGCAGGGAGTTCAGAAGTCTATTGGCCTGAGGGAAGAAACTGTTTCCCATCCTGACCGTTCCTGTCTTCATCCATTGGAGTCTCCTGCCCGATGGTAGAAAGTCGAAGAGGATGCTGAATGGATAGACAATAGGTGCAGATTAGGCTATTCAGCCCTTCGAGCCAGCACCGCCATTCAACGTGATCATGGCTGATCATCCACAATCAGTACCTCGTTCCTGCCTTCTCCCCATATCCCTTGACTCCGCTATCTTTAAGAGCTCTATCTAACTCTTTCTTGAAAGCATCCAGAGAATTGGCCTCCGCTGCCTTCTGGGACAGAGCATTCCACAGATCCACAACTCTCTGGGTGAAAAAGTTTTTCCTGAACTCTGTTCTAAATGGCCTACCCCTTATTCTTAAACTGTGGCCTCTGGTTCTGGACTCCCCCAACATCGGGAACATGTCTCCTGCCTCTAGCATGTCCAATCCCTTAACAATCTTATATGTTTCAACCAGATCCCCTCTCATCCTTCTAAATTCCAATGTATACAAGCCCAGTCGCTCCAATCTTTCAGCATATGACAGTCCTGCCATCCTGGGAATTAACCTCAGGTGGGATCCTTGATAACACTAAGGGCCCTGTGTACACAGTACTCCTGATGAATGTCCCCAATGGACGGGAGGGAGACCCCTATGATCCTGAGCTGCTCTCACAGGCCTTTGTAGGGATTTCCAGTCCGATGCTCAGCTGCCCCCGTATCAGACGGAGATGCAACTTGTCAGGATGCTCCCAATGGTGCTTCTGTATTCATAGACCTGCCACCACATGATAGGCTGAGGAGATATTTGCATTACCTAATAAAGTGGCCACTGAGAGATAGAAATGTCCCAGATGAAGATGCAGATGACTGGACATGTTCCAAGACACGGAGCTGTGCACTGCAAAGAAGACTGTCAAAGGATCCGGCGGGATATGGATCAGTTAGTTATGAACGGGGAACTGGCAGATGGATTGTAAGCTAGGAAAGTGAGAAGTTGTACTCGGAAAGGTCTAATGCAGGAGGGACAGTACAGAGTTGCCGGCAGGACCCCTAACAGCATTAATGTACAGAGACACTTGGGGTGCAAACCCACAACTCACTGAAAGTGACAACGGGATCAGTTGGACTGGTAATGTTCATCACCAAAGGCACGGACTCTAAGGGCCCCGGTTCTTCCGGGTGAGGCGACACCTCACCTGCGATTCTGCTGGGGTCGCCTATTGTGTCCGGAGCTCCTGATGTGCCTTCCTCTACATTGGTGAGACCCGTCGTAAATTGGGGGACTGTTTCATCGAGCACCTCTGCTCCATCCGCCAAAAGCGAGACACCCCAGTGGCCAAACATGTTAATTCTGAATCCCGTTCCAACATGCCGGGCCTTGGCCTCCTCTTGTGCCACGATGTGGGCACCCTCAGGGTGGAGGAACAGCACCTTATATTCTGTCTGGGTACCCTCCAACCTGATGGCATGAACATCAATTTCCCCTACCCCCACACCCCCTTCTACTCCCCACTCTGACCTTTCACTTCTTCTCACCTCTCTATTACTTCCACCCTGGGTCCCCTCCTCCTTCCCTTTCTCAAATAGTCCACTCTCCTCTCCTATCAGAATCCTCCTTCTCCAGCCCTTGACCTTTCCCATCCACCTGGTTTCACCTATCACCTTCTAGCTATCCTCCCTCCCCTTCCCCTTCAGTTCCGATGAAGGGTCTCGGCCCAGAACATCAACAGTCTGTTCTTTTCCCTTGACGCTGCCTGGCCTGCTGAGTTCCTCCAGCATTTTGTGTGGGTGTTGCTCTGGATTTCCTGCACTTGCAGACTTTCTTGTGTTTGTGACAGACTCCAAGAGGCAGGAAGTCACGTAGCAGTTGTATAAGACTTTGACTATGCCACAGTTCAAATATTCTGTTCCAGTTCTGGCTGCCCCAGAAATGGAAGGATGTGAAAGCTTTGAAGAGGTTTACCAGGATGCTGCCTGGATTAGAGGGCATGAGCTAATAGGAGAGGCTGGACAAACTTGGGTTGTTTTCTCTCGAATGTCAGAAGATGAAGGGAGACCTGATAAAAGTTTATAAAACAACAGGGCATAGTTAGTGTAGAGAATCAGAAAATTTTAGTTTAAAAAAACTGATAGGTGCGTCAAGTACTCTGGCAGGGGTGGTAGAAGAGGCAGATATGATACTGTAGTTTAAGGGGCTGTAGGACAGACATTAATATGTAGGGAATGGAGGGAGATCATACAGACAGAAGAGATTTAGTTTAATTCAGCAATGTGTTCAGCACAGATAGCATAGTCCATCGGGTCTCTTCATACACTGAACTGTTCAATGCTCTAAAGCCAAGAGGTGTCACAGAATCATAGAGCCTACTTGGCCTGTATCTGTCCTTCAGCCCATCTACTCTGTCAGACTATCATTCTGCCCACTCCCAATGACCTGCACCTGGACCTCCATATCCCTCCCATTCAAACTTCTCATAAACGTTGAAATCAAACCCACGTCTGCCAATTCTGATCTGGGCTGACGTTTACGTGCCGGGCGGCACCCAATCAATTAGCTCGTTTATTTCAGCATTTTTCTTAAAGATGTGCCGGGTGCGTTCCGGCTACCGCTGCACCCCCTGCATGCTTCGCGGCCCAGAGGTTGGGGGCCACCGCAATATCTACTCTCGTCTCTTTCACTCTTTGTATATCTGAAAAAATGTTTGGTATCCTCTTTGATATTATTGGCTAGCTTACCTTCATATTTCATCGTTTCCCTCCTTACGACTTTTTGAAGTTGCCTTCTTTTCGTTTTTAAAAGCTTCCCAGTCCTCTAACTTCCTACTAAATTTTGCTCTCCCTTTTGCTTTTATGTCAGCTTTGACTTCCTTTGTCAGACATGGTTGTATAATCTTGCCTTTAGAATACTATTACCTCTTTGGGATGTATCTATCCTGTGTCTTCTGAAGCACTCCCAGAAACTCCACCCAAAGCTACTCTGCCATCATCCATGCTCGTGTCTCCTTCTAAACAAATTTGGCCAGCTCCTTTCTTGTGCCTCTAATTCCCTTTACTGCAATACTGATATGTTTGACTTTGGTTTTTCCCTCTCAAATTGCAGGGTGAATTTTATCATATTATGATCACTGCTTCCTAAGAGATCCTTTACCTTAAGCCCCCTCATCAAATCTGGTTCATTACACAACACCAGATCCAGAATAACTGATCCCCTAGTGGGCTCAGCCACAAAACGCCATCTCATAGGCATTCTACAAATTCTCTCTTTGGATCTAAAATCAGTGATAACCTGATTTTCCAATCTACCTGCATTTTGAAATACCCCTTACCCACCATAACATTGTCTTTTTGACACGCATTTCCTATCTCCTGTTGTAATTTGTGGCCAACATCCTGGCTACTGTTCGGATCAAGTTCTTTTTAACCATATAACCATTACAGCAAGGAAACAGGCCATCTTGGCCCTTCTAGTCCGTGCCGAATGCTTACTCTCACCTAGTCCCACCGGCCTGCACTCAGCCCATAACCCTCCATTCCTTTCCTGTCCATATACCTATCCAATTTCACTTTAAATGACAATACCGAACCTGTCTCTACCACTTCTACTGGAAGCTCATTCCACACAGCTACCGCTCTGAGTAAAGAAATTCCCCCTCGTGTTACCCCTGAACTTTTGCCCCCAACTCTCAACTCGTCCTTTTAAACCTATGCAGTTCCTCACCTCTACCCGCAACAATTCTACATCTTCTGATCCTATGCCACCTTTTTAAGGATTCGATTTCACTTTTTACCAACAGAATCACACCACCTGCTCTGCCCACCTGCCTGTACTTTCAATACAATGTGTGTCCTTGGCTGTCAAGCTCCTCGTATAATCTGTCAGACATGACTCAGTGATGGCCTGCCAATCTCGAGCTGCACTACAAGATCTACCCTATTCCCTATACTGCATGCTTTCAAATATAATACCTTCAGTCCTGTGCTCAACACCCTTTCAACTTTGTCCCCGTTACACTGCAATTCATTCCAGAGACTGCAATTTTGCCCTATCATCTGCCAGTCCTTTCTGACAGTCTCACTACACACTGCCTCGGCCTGTACATCAACTGCCCCATCTTAGTCCTATCACTCCGGCTCCCATCCACCCCCCCACCGAATTCATTTAAATCATTCCCAAAAAGTTCTGGCAAACCTGCCCGCAAGGATATTGGCTCCCCCCTCGGGTTCAGGTATAACCCGTCCCTTTGGTACAGGTCATGCCTTCCTCAGAAGAGATCCCAATGATCCAGAAATCCTGACTCCTTAACCAGTTCCTCAGTCACACATTTATCTATGAAGCCATCCAGTTCTTACCCTCACTGACACGTGCACAGTCAGCAATCCAGAGCCTACTACCCCGGAGGGCCTGCTTTCAAATACCCTCTCCAGGATCTCCTCCCTTTTTCTACCCATTCATCGATGCCGATATGCACCTAGACTTTTTAGCTGCTCACCTTCACCCCCTTAATGCTGGGGACTCAGTATGGGACAGGCCTGACCCTGGTACCTGGAAGGTAACACACCGTGTGGGTGTCTCTATCACATCCACAAAATCTCGTGTCTAACTACGGAATCCTCTATCACAAGTGCCGTTCTCTTCTCCCCCTTCCCTTCTGAGCCACAGTATCAGATTCAGTGCCGGAGACCCATCACAGCAGATCCGCCACCCGCCACTCCAAAGTGTTACGCTTATTGAGGGAAACTCTGCCCTGACTACCCATTTCCTTTCTCTTTCCTGAGTCACCCAGGTACCCGCCTCATGCAATTTAGGGGTGGCCGCCTGCCTGTAGTTCCTATCATCTCCCCAGTTACCCCGTAGGAGCTGAATGTCATCGAGCTGTGCCTCCAGTTCCGTTACATGTTCTCGGAGGGGCAGCAGCTTGTGGTTTTCCGGGAGGCTCTTGGTCTCCCAGAATCCCCACATCTCACACAAAGGGCACAAGGCAGCCCCTGGACTCTCCTCACTGCTCCATCCACTGAAGAATGAAAAGGACAAAACTTACTAGATACGTTCTCACCGAACCCCCGACGAGCTCAATCCTCCCCATTCTTAACACTGGCCTGCTCCACTCGTCTCTGCCTTGGTTTTATTTGCCCTGTTTGATTGGGCCACCGGAAAACACTGAAAGCCTCTGAGTACTCCTTTTAAAAATCCAGTGAGATGCCTCCTGCCTCGCTCCCAATTCGATTGGGCTGCTGGAGTAGTGCCTTATGTTCCCTTAACATTTCACCTTCCACCCTTAACCCATGATCTCGTCTCACCCAATGACCAGGGAAAAAGCCTGCTCGCGTTCACCCCATCTATAACCCCCAGATACATCAGAAATGTGGTATCTCACCTTCAAAAGAACACCACTGAGGACTGGAGAATTTGGATTTATTTCTAATTAAAAATAAAATCTTTATCCTCACAACATTGATTCCCAGCAAATACCAACCCCACTCAAAAAATTAGATCTTGTTTCTTTTGCAGAACAGAAATTTTGCAAACCATTCTCTCCTCAACTAAGCTCCGGTTGAGGGACCTTCACAAAAATACATCTACAGCACAACACACAGGCAACACCAACCAGGATTAGTGTCAGAAATGGTACACGTTGCCACCCCAGAGATTTTCCTTCTGGATATAAACATAACACTCCATACCAAACATCTTTTCCCCTTAATACACATACACATCAAACACAAGGAAAGGCTGTACAGCGGTCATTCGAGGGGCTCTGCAACACAGGCCATGCACAGACGTGCCCCTCTTCGTCACTCCTCGCAAGCCCACTTCTGACGAGCCAGTGTTGGGAGCAGCTGATACTCGAGCGACACTTCACCCGTGCCTCGGTGCATTTCAACTAGTCAGTGGTGTTCTCCCTTTACCGGAAGTGCTGAAATTTTGCAAGATGGAGGAGTCCGTGGGCACCGATCGACATCTTTGCCCCGTACGAAGACGTCAAACCAGCCTGTTCTTCGGACCTCGCTCCGACACGGAGACAGGCAACTCCGTTCACCAAGGGTACTGTAGAACTTTGCACTCCTGGTCACGGGGCTCTCCGGAGGAGCCGCCTTAGTGCCGCCGGCCTTTACCCCTCCGCTTCTCCTTTCTCCCTCCGCTCCCACTCCTCCTGCTTTCCCACCCAACCATCGGCGGCTCGATCTCACCAGGTCTCCCCCCGCGATCCGGCACGGGGCCCATCAGGATCTGGGAAGAGAAGCAACAGGAGACAGTTTCACTTGAACATTGGGAATTTTGCAACCTTAGTCCAGAGCCAGTGTCATCACCATATCCTTGGTACCGACAGAGACTTGTATCTATGTACCTCTTTGCACATTCCAAGGCTTTTCCAAAGATTACTGGTCAGCTGCTGATCTAATGTACAAAGCACAGCAGGTAAATTGAGACCACACACAACACAACATCTATCGACACAGGAGACTCTGCTGGAAATGTGTAACAACACACGCATACCACTGGAGGAACTCAGCAAGTCAGGCAGCATCTCTGGAGAGGAATAAACCAGTGTTTTGGGCCAAGACCTGTCCTCTTCTCTTCACAAGGTGTGTGTGTGCGTGTGTCTGTGTATTTAGAATGCAAGTCTATCGTCTGATCCGCGCTCCGGAGCAGAAGGTGGTGGTAATGCACCATTAAGCTGGGTGCTGAACGCCATAAAACAAGAAGATGATGATGCCTTGGCATCACCCCTGAGGAAGATGGCAGAGTTTGATCATCGTTGATATCTGTACCCGGCTGGAAGCCCAAGAAGAGTTTATTCGTCATAGATGCTGGGAAAGATCCTTTCTCGATCTGTTTACTCTTCGTCAACACCCAGCAGGAAGGCTACTGTACCTCAGAGCAGCAGTCCCTACCACACTGCCGACATTGTCCCAGACCCCTGCAGTGTTTCTCTCACCCTGTCCCTCCACTATTGCCATCCCTGCTCCCAGGCCCATGCCAACCTGAATCCCTTCCTCCACCAGCTTCCCCGCAGGCCACTGCCTCTCACCTTGTTGACAGCACAGGCGGTTTTCTCCCGACTGCTCTGGCTGGTGGTCTTGGTGATTACGGAGAGGTCCTCCCGCGCAGAGAGTAGGAGGGCGAGCGTTACACTAGGCCGGGAGCAGAGAACGTCTCTCAGAGGCTCGTACAGACGAACCATTGCCGCTCCGTGTTGCTGAAAGAGTAATCAAAATTTAACCCAACATTGCCCAGATCTCCGGGAGGCGCAGTTAAATGACGCACAGGTTGCCATGGCGATACCTTCCCAGTGGCCCACTTAATGCGCTGGATTTAGTTTTTTGCCCTGATACCATGAGACATTGCCACAGAATAGGCTATTCAACCCATTTAATCTGTACCACTATTACATCATGGCTGATTTATTATCCCTCTCAACTCTATTCTCCTGCCTTCCCCTCGTAACCTTTGACGTCCTGACTAATCAAGAACCTATCAACCTCCACTTTAAAAATGCCCGCCGACAGTCCCTCTACAGCCACTTTGTGGTATTAGATTGAACAGATTCAACACCCTCTGCCGAGAGAAATTCCTCCTCACTTCTGTTCTAAAGGGACAGTCCTTCTATTCTGAGATTAAGCCTTCTGGTCTTAGGCTCCCCCACTTTTGTAAACATCTCCACATCCACTCACCTAGGCCTTTCAATGTTCAATAGGTTTCAATGAGATTCCACCCTCAGTCAGCTAAACTCCAATGAGTACAGGCCCAGAGCCATCAAATGCTCCTCATACATAAACTCTTTCATTCCCCAGATCATTCTCATGAACCTCCTCTGGATCCTCTCCAATGCAAGCACATCCTTTTTTAAGGTGGGGTATATTTGGGAGGCAGAGTTTAAAGGTCGGCACAACATTGTGGGCCAAAAGGCCTGTACTGTGCTGTACTATTCTATGTTCACACCCCTCCCATCCATGTCATCCAAACTTCTCTTAAATCTGCTCACAATACACCAAGAACAGTCTGCCCAATGCCTTCTAAGACCATAGGACATAGGAGCAGAATTAGGCCATTTGGCCCGTCGGTTCTGTTCTGCCATTTGATCCGATTTTCCTCTCAGCCCCAATCTCCCGCCTTCTCCCCATATCCTTTCATGCCCTGACCAATCAAGAATCGATCACCCTCTCCCTTAAACATATCCAATGACTTGGCCTCCATAGCCACCTGTAGCAACAAACTCCACGGATTCACCATTCTATGGTTAAAGAAATTCCTCCTCATCTCTATTCTAAAAGGATGTACCTCTGTTCTGAGGCTGTGTCCTCTGGTCTTAGACGCCCCCACCACAGGAAACATCCTCTCCACATCTACACTATCAAGACCTTTCAACATTCGATAGGTTTCAATGAGACTACCCTTTAGAAAGCCTCAGCATCACATCCTTGCTTTTATCTTGTAGTCCTCTCAAAACAAATGCTTACATTGCATTTGCTTTCCTTACCAACGACTCAAGTGATACGGCCTCTTCGATGGACTTGCCCCTGATGCTTTCCACGTTCGTCAAGCTACACGCTGTGATTAATTCACTTGTGGAACAACATTGAGTGTGAGGAGGTCCTCCATCGGTCGGGGTTGACCATGGATGCTGCACTCTAGCTGTCCATGTTTGGTACACAAGTGAGTACGATACGGAGAGCAAGCTGTTGCCCATGTAGCAGGCTCCCCCTCTCCATGCAACTGACGAATCCAAAGGAACGGCAGAGACCAGTACAGTTTGGCACCAGCAACGTCGCAGGAGTTACCAGTCAGCATTGAACTCAGCGTAGACTGCCTTCAGAGCTTCAGCTCCAGATTTCTCCCTCAGGGTTTACTCCTGAAGCCTTCCCCATGAATGGGTACAGCCTCAAGGCAGCGGAGGTTTGAGATCAGAGCTTTCTTTCTCCCAGAGGAGCTGCTAAACACGGCTGACAAACCTTGTTTGTCAGCATAGAATGATAGAAGTACAGTGAGGACCCTTCGGCCCACAACATTGTGCCAGCCTGTACAATCCCATTCCACATTGATCACTCTGTAATCACATGTAGGCCTAATTGGGCAAGGATGACAAACTTTTCAACGTCTTGAAAAAGGTGGGCTTAGGACAATGTGTCTGTCATTATTACCCAACCCCTCCTTTTATCAGTTCCATTTAACTGTTTTAATTCAAATTTCCCAAATACTTCCCTCTAATCCTGACTTTAGATTGTCATCCAGTAACTCAACCACACGAGCCTATAAACAATTTACCATTGTGGTCAACTGACTCAACCTGCTAGTTAATCTTTAGGGAATCCTGCACGAGGACTCCCAAATCCCTCCGCACCTCAAGATTTTTGAAATTACTCTCCATTTAGAAAAAAAGCCTATGCTTTTATTTCTTCTACTAAAGTGCATTACCATAGACTTCCCAACACTGTATTCCATCCGCCACTTCTTTGTCCAGTCTCCTAGTCTGTCCAAGTCCTTCTGTAGCTTCTCTCCTTACCTACCCCACCACCTATCTTCACATCATCCACATAGACATCAATTCCATCATCCACATTATTGACATATAATGTAAAAAGAATCAGTCCCAACACAGACCCCTGTGGAAAGCCACTAGTCACCGGCAGCCAGTCAGAAAAGGCTCCCTTTATTCCCACTCTTTGCCTCCTGCCAATCAGCCACTGCTTTATCCATGCTAGAATCTTTCCTGTAATAACTTGTTAAGCAGCCTTAAATGTGCCACCTTGTGAAAGGCCTTCTGAAAATCCAAGTACACAACATCCATCAGTTCTCCTTTGTCTATCCTGCTTGTTAATGTTTCAAAGAATTCCAGTGGATTTGTCAGGCAAGATTTCCCCGGCAAGATTTCCCCCTGAGGAAACCATGCTGACGATGGCCTATTTTATCATGTGGCTCCAGGTACCCTGAGACCTCATCCTTGATAATCGACTCCAACATCTTCTCAACCACTGAGGTCGAACTAACTGGCCTATAGTTCCCTTTCTTTGGCCTCTCTCCCTTCTTGAAGAGTGGAATGACATTTGCAATTTTCCAGTCCTCTGGGACCATTGGTTCTTGAAATACGCAACATTTCTAATGCGTATACAATCTCCTTAGCCATCCTCTTCAGAGCCCTGGAGTGTTGACCGTCTGGTCCAAGTAACTTATCGGCCTTCAGACCTTTCAGGTTCCCAAGAACCTTCTCCCTATTCATAGAATACTGCACTGGGGAACCTACCAGGATTTCCCAGTTGAGTCTCTGGGAAGCACAACACCAATTCAGAGGCGAGACCCCCTCCCACTGAGGCACAGCTGCTGGGACAAACTTCCGCAGTGAACAGACGAGAGTTCTCCCAACCAAAGATGTTCAGTCAGAAGAACAACTCATTTAATCTGTAACAGTTCCTAGCTGCTTTCAATGTGCAACCATTGGCTGCGAGGCTCTGCAAGTCACAACTGTGACTAATCAAGAATCTATCCACCTCTGCCTTAAACATACCCAAAGACTTGGCCTCCACAGCTGCCCGTGGCAACAGATTCCACAGATACACCTCTCTGGGCTTCCTCATCTCTGTTCTAAATGACTGCCTCCTCTATTCTGAGGTGGGTCCTCTGGTTTTAGACTCCCCCGCCATAGGAAGCACCCTAAGCACATCCACTCTATCGAGGCCTTTCAACAGGTTTCAAAGAGGTCGCCCCTCATTCCTCAGAATTCCAAAGGCCCAGAGCCAAAGGATAAGCCTTTCAATCCTGGAATCATTCTCATGAATTTCCTTTAAAAACTTTCCAGTTTCAGCGCATCCTCTCTTAGATAAGGGGCCCAGAACTGATCACAATACTCCAAGTGAGGCCTCACCGGTACCTTATAAAGCCTCAACGTTAATTCCTTGCCCTCTCAAAATGAATGCTAACGTTGCATTTCCCTTCCTCACCACCGACTCGACCTGCAGCTCACGAAAGGAGAAAGGATGCGGGTCTTTGGGGAAATGAATAGGGAACTGGAATAGCTGGGTCACTTGTGCAAGGAGCCAGTATGGATTTGACAGACCAAATGGCCTCCTTCCTCATTCATTAAACTTCCCAAATGGTCTCAATGACCACTGAGATGGAACCAGTCCCATCATTCACCAGCAGATCACGTGAGCCTATCGCCAGCCGCTCCCTCCAGATCAAAGGTTGAGGGTGAAAGGTGAAATATTTAAGGGCAACCTGAGGGCGAACTTCTTCACTCGGAGTGTGAAACGAGGCGCCAGCGAAAGTGGATTCAATTGAAATGTTTTGGAGAAGTTTGGATAGATGCGTCAATGAGAGAGGGACATGGAGAGCTAGGACCTGGGTGTGGGTTAGTGGGACTAGGCAGAAAACTGAGCTGGCGTAGAGTAACATTGCACACATAAAGTGCTGGAGGAACTCAGCAGGCCAGCCAGCATCTATGAAAAAGAGTAAACATTCAACGTTACGGGCAAAGACCCTTGAATCAGGAGTGGGGGAAAAAAGATGAGGTCAGAGACTAGAAGTCAGGCACAGACGAGATGGGTCAAAGAGCCTGTTTCTGCACTGTAGCAGCCAAAGATTCTGTAACTCTACCTCGCCCTCAAAAAAAAACAACTATAGTTAGTGCCATTTCCAGCTGGCAGCCACTCCGCGAGCTGGCCATTGCCCCTTCCACACGGCCCGTGAGAACGCAGACCTGCGCGCGCTCCGACCAGTGGAACGACTGCACCGTCACGTCCAGGCGAGTGATCAGCATCTGCCGGCGGCACTCGTACTCCGCGCACATGGCTCGATGGATCTCCTCCAGGCGCTCCTGGGGGACGGAATGCTGATGGTTAGGAGGCGGATGGCGGCCTACTTTCCCGCTGATTCACCCTATCTGATTCTGCCACCCAGACCCACGTTCTACAACGTGCTAACTGCCTGTACAGTCAGAGCGGGTACTGGAGCTGGGACACCCTGATGAGCAAGGCCTACTGACCCTGGTGGTGTCAGCCACACCCCGACTAGGGATTAGAGTCGCGAGGGTTTTGTACTCCTGGATCTCTCAGCAACCACACACCATCCCCTCCCCCCCCCCCCCCACCGTCACTTCATGAAGCGTGCCGCACTTCGAGGTAACGGTTCTCCCTGCTTGCACTAACGGAGAACAGCGCTCCCGAGAGCGAACGTAACCGTCCTCACCTCGGCCAGCTGTATTTGTTTATCGCGCTGCCCAGCGAACCCACGATTTAATCCTAACCCAATCACAGGACAACTCACAACGACCAAATAGCCCACCGATCGGTTCGTCTTTGGACTGTGGAAGGACCCCACGTGGTCACGGGGAGAACGGACAAAGTCCTTACAGGCAGCGGTGGGAATTGAACCCGGGTCGCCGGTACTGTGAAGCGCTGCGCTCACCACGGTGCTACGGCGCCACCCCAATAATCAGGCGGCAGCAGGGCACTGGGAACCTGCTGCCTCACACCACAAGATCTCCTTTGCCGTAGGTCACTCAGCTACCACAGAGCCTCTCCCCCGGCTAGCGGAAGTCTGACAAGCGGCAGAGGTCGGGACTTGGAATGGACTGCCCCCCTTTCAGAGTGTGGGACCAGTCACACCCCCCAGAGGCAGCCTCGCAAAGGCCCGCTCTGTGCTACTGGGCCAAGCTGACAAAAACAGGCAGGGGGTGGGGGGGGGGGGATGAGAAACCTCTAGGGTGGGGGCAGTAAACGGTTCTCAGCACATCTCGTCGTCAAATAGTTACGGCGTCTTTACCCACTGGCGAGGCTCCAGGCTCCTGGTCAGCAAGGGATTCCCCACCGCGCCCTCTGGCAGACTGGAACTGACGTCTTGGATCTGAAATGTGGAAGTGAAGGGTGGGGGGTTAGCTCCAAAGGAGAGATTTATCCCAAACCCCAACCGGGTAAAATGTGCAGACGTGCTCACATGCGTACATATGTGCAGCTGAAATTCTCTACACCTGAGAGAAGGTTACTCACGACACAAATTCTACTCCCAGAGTGGAGACTTACTGGGCAAATCCACTATTATCCTGCCTGGTGAATGCAGTGCTCTTCTCAATATTTAATAATTATTTTATTAGTCTCTTTTCTTTCATATTTGTCATGTGTTGTATTTCGCACACTAGTTAAACATCAATTTGGTGCGGTCTTACATTGATTCTGTCATGGTTATTATTCTATGGATAAAAGAATTGGATAGGTATATGGACAGGAAAGGAATGGAGGGTTATGGGCTGAGTGCAGGTCAGTGGGACTAGGTGAGAGTAAGCGTTCGGCATGGTCTAGAAGGGCCGAGATGGTCTGTTTCCGTGTTGTAATTGTTAAATGGTTATATAATTTAACAAGAAAAGGAATCTCAGGGTTGTAAATGGTGACTGGTATGTACTTTGATAATAAATTTACTTTGAACTTTGCTCAGCACTGGACGCTGAGTTGGGCTCTGTGTTTGGCGTGTAGCAATCCTTCACAATACTGCACTTAAACATAGAAAACCTACAGCACAACATAGGTCCTTCGGCCACAAAGTCGTGCCGAACATGATCCCACCTTGGAAATTACTAGGCTACCTATAGCTCTCTATTTTACTAAGCTCCATGTACCTACCCTAAAGCCTCTTAAAAGACCCTTTCGTATCCGCCTCCACCACCATTACCGGCAGCCCATTCCACACACTCACCACTCCCTGAGTAAAAAACTTACCCCTGACATCTCCCCTGTACCTCTTCCCCAGCACCTTAAACCTGTGTCCTCTTGTGGCAACCATTTCAGTCCTGGGAAAAAGCCTCTGTCTATCCACACGATCAATGCCTCTCATCTTATACAGGTCACCTCTCATCCTCCTTTACTCCAAGGAGAAAAGGTCGAATTCACTCAACCTATTCTCATAAGGCATGCTCCCCAATCCAGGCAACATCCTTGTAAATCTCCTCTGCACCCTTTCTATGGCTTCCACATCCTTCCTGTAGTGAGGTGACCAGAACTGAGCACAGTACTCCAAGTGGGGTCTGACCAGGGTCCTATATAGCTGCAACATTACCTCTTGGCTCCTAAATTCAATTCCACGATCGATGAAGGCCAATACACCGTATGCCTTAACCACAGAGTCAACCTGCTCAGCTACTTTGAGTGTCCTGTGGACTCGAACCCCAAGATCCCTCTGATCCTCCAACTGTCAAGAGTCTCACCATTAATACTATAGTCTGCCATCATATTCTTGCCAAGGGACCAACCCGGCTCCGGCAGGTGGTTACAGTGAAAACGTGCCCACTGAACAGGCTGCCCTTGCTGACTTTGACCTTGCTTGCTATGAGCCAAGGCACCCCCAGCAGCTGCTGATCGGAGTAAAACAGCCAGACGTGGACTGTGAACGCAAGGCCAGCAGCACTCTGAGCAGGAAGTCTGGGACACGGCACAGCTCTTGGACCAGAGGAGGTGGGAAGGGCGGAATAACCATTTCTGTTGACCTAGCTGTGCAATAATAAAACACAAAACACCGGAGGAACTCAGCATCGGATCTGATGAAAGGTGTCGGCCCGAAATGTCGGCTGTTTATTTCCCTCCATAGATGCCCGAATTCCTCCAGTGTTGGTTTTTCTTCTCGTTCACAACGCAGGAGGCCCATCTGCCCATCTAATCTGTGCCAAACTATTATTCTTTCTCGTCCCATTGGCCTGAGCCCAGACCATATCCCTTCATACCCCATCCATCCACATACAGATCCAAATTTCTCTGGAATTATTAGATTGAACCTGCATCCGCCACTTCCGTCGGTGGCTCTTACCATCCTGAGTGTAAAAAAAAACCCCTCAGGTTCCCGTTAACATTTCACCTTCCGCCTTTCAAAGTTCCAAGTAAATTTTATTGAAGTACGCATATACAAATATTTAAAACATTGACGCGGAGAAATTTCTTCAGCCAGAGGGTGGTGAATTTGTGGAATTTGTGAGGGCAGGTCATTGGGAGTATTTAAGGCAGAGATTGCTAGGTTCTTGATTGGACCCGGCATCAAAGGTAACGGGGAGAAGGCAGTGGAGTGGGGCTGAGGAGGGGAGAGAGGATCAGCCATGGTTGAATGGCAGAACAGACTTGATGGGCCAAATTCTGCTCCTCTGTCTTACGGTCTTCTACACAACCCTGATTATTCATATTCCTGCAAATATACTCGGCAAATCCTTAACTCTAGAGGTTGGGTTCCCAGATTTTTTTCAACCCATGGACCCTGACCGTTAATCAGGGGGGGTCTGTGGACCCCAGGTTGGGAACACTTGCCATAGATGCTGAGTTCCTCCTCTGAGTGCGACATAAAGGAAGCCACGGCAAGAGTTTGAACAGATCTTTCCCAGTACTCTGGACCGTATTTACCAGCCAGTTATGAGCTATAATGACTAAGTTACTGGACTTATATCTGGGACCGTGCCTCAGTGATATATTTGGATTCTGTCACGCAACCGTTCTAGTCTCACGTGACCTCAGTGAAAAAAGCCAGCTTGCATTTACATTATCTGTACCTTTCAAAAACTCTGCATACCTCTATCAAATCTTCCTTCTTCCCCCTAAACTCCAGGGAATAACGTCCTAACCTAGTCAACCTTCCCATATAACTTGGGCCCTCAAGTCCCAGCAACATCCTCGTAAATTTTCTCTGCACTCTTTCAAACTTACTGATAACTTCGCACCAGAACAGCACACAATACTCCAAATTAGGCCTCACCAACATCCTGAACAACTTGAATGTAACATGCATGTGTGTCGTTCGAGACTCTCTACATCACGGTGGCACACAAGATTGGGGTCCTCTTGGAGGCTTGAATCTTAAGTTTTGTTAACATTAGTAAACTTTACTAGATTTTGAAGGAAGTATGATATTTATTGCTTATCATTAAGGTATCATTGCACCAGGACTTTAATCTTGTTTATGCGGTTAAGTTACAAAGCAGCAGTTCCAAACCCTTCTCTCTTAAAATGCCATGGACCAAAACCATTAAGCATATGGACCCCCGTTATAGAGTGTTGCCTGTGTGTATTACCTGGCTTAAAACCAGTGTAATGCCCTGGTTCTTTTTTTTTACTGTTATGCTGTTCTGGATTTCATTTTGTGCAAGTTGCTTGTTTTCAGCTCCTGTCTGGGTTGCCGTTGGAGAGGAGAGAGAGGAGAGCTGTGCGCCATCCAATTAGGATGGTCGGATTAAGGGGAGGTTTCTCTGGTGAGGGGCACTAAGGTTGGGCTTGGGGCTTTTGTTAGAGGAGACACCGGAGAGGGGAGGTTGTAGGATTCAGCCCGGAGCGGGGCCGAGATTCGACGAAGCCCGGGGAGATCGAAGGAGGGTCGGCGACAGGGAAACGGTGAGCTCTGACTCGGGCACGTCAGACTGCTTCATTAAAATGGGCCCTTTTCATTTTTTTTTGTTCCTTCTTTACCAATCCTTCAGTCAAATTTAGAATTATAAAGCTAAATCTTCTAATTGTGTGCGGAGTACTGTCTAATATTTCCTGGTGCTCATTTGTAACAGGGTAATGAATTAAACAGCATCCACACAAACAGGGGTTTTTTTGGGGGGGGGCTCATGCCTCAGTCTCACAGGTTTGGTGAGGCCGTAGATTGCCTTCTCTAGAAACCAGAGAGTTTCACCGGTTAGGCGAATAATCAGCATTACTAGTATATTCAGGTGACAATTCTGTTTCGAATTTAATATCTTACTTAATTTTCTGCGGTTTCACAAGCAGGAACCCTGAAGGAGCTTCTGTCTCGGGTGGTTTCCCAAAAGGTGTTTAACTCACTGCGTAGTTTTGTGCATTCGCGCTGCGAGGGCAGCGGAGCCGCCGTGTCCCAGCCCCCTTACTTTCAGCTCCAGGTCCCTGAAGAGCGTTGCCACGGGAGCCCCTGCCGTGGGCTCGGCCAGGCCCAGCGCTCGGCAGAGAGCCTGCAGCTCTCTGAAGACCTCGTCACTGCCGCCGGCGTCCTTCGGCGCCTGCTGCCCTTCCTGCGGGGGCCGCCTGGAGCGAAGGAGCCTCGCAGCCTGCAGCTCCGAGCCCAGGAACTCTGAAATCAACGTCACAGAATCAGGGGGGGGGCAGAAGGACGCAGGAGTCAGGAGCATCAGCACAACCAGGCACTTCATTCATTTTGCAACAGATCCTCTGCCTTACTTGTCTTAAAAGCCAGATCAATCAATCCCCTTAATGTCCAGACCTCCGAGGAGAGGATGGTTCCCATCATGTCAGAACTAGAGGATACAGCCTCAGAAGAGAAGATTGTCTCTTAAGAATAGAGACGAGGAGGAGTTTCTTCAGCTAGAGTAGGGGTTTCCAAGCTTTTTTATGCCTTGGACCAATATCATTAAGCAGGAATCCATGGACCCCCAGTTTGGGATGCTGAATCTGTGCAAATCACTGCCTCAGATTGAGGGCTTCACTGAGTATATTTAAAATGGAGGTTGATTCAATATTGTCAGAAAGTTTGAGTCACACATATATAGCTAGGGTGCCTGAGACTTTTGCACAGTACTGTAGTAATTTTATGTATTGCACTGTACTGCTGCCACAAAAAAAGACAAATTTCATGACATATGTGAGTGATGATAAACCTGATTCTGATATGGGTCTCTATTGTGGACTGAGAGTGGGAAGGGGGGCAAGGAGAGGGAAAAGAGGTAGAAAGAGGGGAGAGAGCAGGAAGCACCAGAGAGACATTCTGTAATGATCAATAAACCAGTTGTTTAGAATCATAAGACCCCTGCCTGGTGTACCAGGGCCGGGTGTGGCTGCATCTGTGCCAAGCACTCTATTCCACAAACCCGCTGCAACACTCCACCCTCGCCATTCCCAAAGTCCTTTACTCCCCGCCAGATTTACAAACCCGCGCTCCACTCCACGTTGACAAATGCAGGACTGGGCAAAAGTTTAGCTGCACATAGGCACCCAAGGCTTTTGCATTGTACTGTAGGTTCTCAATTAGTAAGGGTGGCCAAATTTACGGGGTGGAAAGCAGGAGAATGGAGCTGAGAGGGAAAATCAATCAGCAATGATGGAATAGTGGAGCAAACTTGATGGACTGAACAGCCTAACTCTACTCATATGCCTATCATAGAGTCCGTGCTGTGCAAAACAAAATGGGCCCTTCAGCCTACAATATCTGTGCCAACGATTTTGCCCGTCTGCACCCATCCCCTGCGCTGTCCCGAGAGGACAAGTCTATTGAAGTCCACTGCCAATTTCTGTGGCATTCATGGCTCGTTCTGGACTTTGGTTTTGTATGACTGCATCTTACTGAGAGCTTTACATGTTTGTTATCATGTATGCACTGTGTGATTTGTGCTGTGTGTGACTGTTGCTGTTCTGTTTTGTACTTGGTCCCTGAGTCATGCTGTTTTAATCTGACTGTATATTCATGTATGATTTAGCCGGCTGGTGGCGTGGTGGCATCAGCGCTGGACTTTGGAGCGAAGGCTCCTGAGTTCGATTCCCGCCGGCTCCCTTGCACGCTTTCCATCCGTGCTGGGTTGAGCTGGCAACTCAGCCTCAAAAAAATACGCTGTCACGACGGCGTCCCGGTGACTCCACTCGGAGTTAAGGGCTTGTTTCTTCTTCATGTTCATGTCCGATTGAACGACAATTAAAATTGAATTGGATTTTTTTCTCTCTGCTCCTTCAATAGTGCAGCACCCCCTTTACTGTGGAAACAGCCTAGATTGCATTCAAGTCCCTGGCCTTTTGACTTACTGCTATCGACTGATTCGTTTATACTCTCTAACAGAAAGACGGGGTGGAGCTATGTCTCCACCAAAGGAGGTGCAAGGCGCTCCTTCCCTCCACTAGAGCAGGTCACCCTTGGGCAAGGTGTAGCACCCACTTAGCCTCCCCCCCCCCCCCCCGATCAGGGTCATGTGAAGCCATGGGAACAGGTGGTGGATGGTTGTATGAGCAGCTGGTGCAGATCTCAAGTCCTGGCTATGCGACCACTGATGCCAGGCAGACAATCTCTGAAGAGTATTGATAATGACTGGGGGTCGCCCGTCTTATAAAGACACTGTCCAGAAGACGAAAATGGCAAACCATTTCAGAATCAGAATCTGGTTTAATATCTCTGGCATATGTCATGAAAATTGAATTTCATGACATATCTCTTCTGAATCTGAATTTCACTTCTGTAGAATTTGCCAAGTGCAATCACGTTCATAGGCCACGATCGCCCATCATTCGACCTGGTGATGATGACGAACAGAAAGGCCAGGGGAAAGGAAACTGCTGGAGTTGCCAGGCTGAGTATTTAAGCTGTGCTCCAGCTCTGAAGCTAACAGACTTCCTCCAAACAACAAGTCCTGATGAAGGGCCTTTGGCCCAAAATGTCGACTACTTTCCAAGTCCCTCCAGTGTATTGCACGTGTTGCTTCGGACTTCTGGCAGGTTTTCTTGTGTTTGTAATAAATAGGATTTGCTGCTCAGGTTAGAAACTGGATCCTGCACACGCCAACCCCGGCCAAAGGCAAGGACCCTTGCATTGTCTGTCACCTAGACAACAACAGAGTACACGCGAGGAAATCTGCAGATGCTGGAAATTCAAGCAACACACACAAAATGCTGGTGGAACGCAGCAGGCCAGGCAGCATCTATAGGGAGAAGCGCTGTCGACGTTAACAACAACACACACAAAATGCTGGTGGAACACAGCAGGCCGGGCAGCATCTATAGGGAGAAGCCCTGTCAACGTTAACAACAACACACACAAAATGCCGGTGGAACACAACAGGCCAGGCAGCATCTACAGGGAGAAGCGCTGTCGACGATGCGGGCTGAGACACTTCGTCATGACAACAGAGTACATTGCGACATCAAGTTGCCATGTCATTGTGCAGCCACAAGGTGGTGCAAGAAACCTCTTTAAACGCTGTACAAGTCAGCATGGTCCATAAAGCCACATTTTCCCCAGATCAGAGAGCTTGGTAAACATTGCACCTGCGGAAAATGCTGGAAACCCTCAGGTGAGGCACAGCTGGCAGTCTGTTTTGAGTCGAAGCTCCTTCATCCTTCCCAGATCTGCAAACAGGAGCTGTTTCTCTTCCCCCACAGATGCTGCCTGACCTGCCGAGTGTTTCTAACGTTTTGAGTTTTACCTTAGTATGAATGCGGGTTTTTAAAAAAAATTTTCAGCTATTCAAAAGATTCAAAGTAAATTTATTATCGAAGAACATATATGTCACCATATGCAACCCTGAGATTCATTTTCTTGCAGACATACTCAATAAATCTATAGAATAATAATCATAACAGAATCAATGAAAGACTGCCCAACTTGAACATGCAAGCAGAGTGCAGTAAACAAACTGTGTAAATACAAAAATAAATAAATAATAAACAAACAATAAATATCAAGAGCATGAGATAGACCTTGAAAGTGAGTCCATATACTGTGGGATGGTGCAAGTGAAGTTGTACCTGTGTTATTTTTGAATAATAATAATTTAAAAAAGATTTGAAAAGAAGTTGAGTGAAGTTACCCCCTTTGGTTCAAAAGCCTGATGGTTGAGGGGGAATACTTCAGGGAGGGTCAGTGGGAAGAGAGCATGGCCTGGGTGGTGGGGGTCCCTGATGATGGATGCTGCTTTCCTGCGACAGCGCTCCATGTAGATATGCTCAATGGATCTGGAAGGCTTTACCCATGATGGACTGGGCCGTATCTTCTACTTTTCGTAGGGTTTTCCATTCCATGGCATTGGTGTTTCCATACCAGGCTGCGATGTAGCCAGTCAATATACTCTCCACACATCTATCTACGCATAGAAGTTTCACACTTCAGATTAGCATCGAATTAAATGCAAATATATATTTTTATTGAATTGGATATAAATCTATGATTTAACAGATTAGATATGGCAGCAGAGCAAGTCGCTGAACTACAAGTGCTCCACGCGGCCCAGCTCACACACTCATCATGTTGAAGAATGGCAGCTACAAGCAATATGTCATGCAGCGTCTGCGGGAGGGAAGGAATTGCCGACGGGATTGAGAAGGGCAATAAATGATCCATGATGGAATGGGTCATGTCTTACGGTTTTACAACCGGCCCACGTCCTGTGGGATCATGTCTGATTGCTGACTAATTCCACAACCGTTAACAAATATGCACCCACCTTAGATTTAACACATTCAGCAACAACTGCCACATACAGAAGAGGGTTTAAGTCTGCACTGTGCCCCTAGACTTTGCCAGTTTCAAGTTCCTGGTTGTCAACATCTCTGAGGATCTATCCTGGGCCCAACCTATCGACCGGCGCAGCTACAAAGAAGGCTCGACAGAGGCTATTTCATGAGGAGATTTGGTATGTCACCAAAGACGGTCATAAAGTTTTACGGATGTACCGTGGAGAGCATTCTAACTGGCTACTTCACTGTCTAGTATTGGCGGGGCGGGGGGGGGGGGGGGGGCTACTGCACAGGATCGAAATAAGCGGCAGAAAGTTGTAAACTCAGGCAGCTCCATCACAGACACTATCTCCCCAGCATCCAGGACATCTTCAAGGAGCAATGCCTCAAGAATGAAGTATCTACCATTAAGGACC